>NC_092096.1:54512590-54687590 GCF_045679555.1 Salvelinus alpinus
GTGAAGGGCAATCCCACTCAATTACGCTGAGACTCTGATGTTTCACTTCAAAACGTTACCAAACAAAAAACATTGATTCCAAAGTTTAACAAACTATCCACCTCAATGCACAAGGACTAATTGTAAAAATGGCCACAGAAAATGTGACAAAAACACCTTTAGTGGAAGAACTGTGCAGATGCTAAGTTTGGTAACAGAATTACAGTAAAATCTCGCATGTTTAAAAAAACAAACTCTTAAATATATACTTTGAATTGAGGTTCAGATGTCAGCTATGACATGACAGCTTGAGTTAGGAACAATCTCTTTTGGTTATTGAACTACACCTGCTACCGGAATTACATCCTGATCTGTGCTATACAGAAATGCATAATTATGAATCTCAATCTCCCGGTTGATGTATCCTGAATAGGTACACAAAGGTAGAAATATGTAATATCCGCCTTTGCATATTTGGGTATTATTCTACACACTGGCTTTAATTCAAATGAGCTCCGCCCCCCCCCAAACAAGACCAAATTTGGTTGGTCTGTACTAGGGCTGTGGCGATCACTAAATTTCGTCAGCCGGTGATTGTCAAGCTTAAAAATGTCGGTCTCACAGTAATTGACCGTTAATGAACATAAACACATCTCCTGGCTTCTTACAAGCCACTGATGCAGACCTTTAATAAATCCATGTAATATAGCCTACACCTTCACAATAAATGCATTATTTATTTTAGACAGGTCTAGAGGCATGATATGAAGAAAATGAGTTGGCCTTATGTTGGGTCCTGATCTGGCTATGCCATATGGCTGTGGGCTACACTAGTTCATTAAGCAGACAAGATATGCTTAGAATTCCGAAGCATTATTTCATATTATTTTATAGTATGAAGAATACAGTTGAATAAAGCTGAATAAAATAGAAAGGATATTTTCTCCAAATGATTTGAGGGAGTGCGCACATGTGGCTATTTTGTGTTGAGTGGTTAACAAAGAAATAGGTCCTCCCATATGCTTCATTTAGAGTTATTATTGTAACTTTAGCTGTTCTACAAACGTAGTTTGTTTCGATTTTTAATACATTGTAAGGCTGCATGATGGGACTCTAATGATGATTTGAAAAAAGTTGCTTGACTGACACTTCGTCAGTCTCTCATTCACAATTTGAGAACCACTTGATAATACTTCACATTTCCCAGCGGCATCCCCTTTGTGTGGCCATAATGCACCCTAAAAATCCATGCCTTTTGCAGGCCTTCTCCCTGAGTGCTGCCTGCCCAGAGGTCGTGATCGGGTCTTTCTCACAGGCTACAAGTGAAGACAGACACATCAGGGACGCAACAATTCCGAGGTCCATATTGAAGATATTGGAAGAACTGCCCACATGTACTTTTCATCAGCCAACAAGATGAGTAGGCTAACGAACAGTAAAATCACTAGCCTATGTCAATCTACTATCCCTCATAGTACAAAAGTTGACCTTTTCTATTCTGTGCGAGAAATAAATATTCCAAACATAGTCTGGGACAGTTGTGGGCTCCCAAATTAAATAAAACCACTAGCATAAAAACACTTTTTTACACAATGAGTCTGACGCAACAGATCAGAACGTTTAGCTGTTGATAAACTATTAGGCTATTTCATCACATTATAAGCGGAAATGTTCCATTAGAGGGAAATCACCACTATCAAAAGTGACCACAAATGCATTATGCATGTAATGCTTTTATTATAAAGGTGAATTTTTATGGTGAAAATTATCTACCCCAAACTTGAAAATCACGCGCTGCGCAAGTTTGGAGTAGATCATTTTCACCATAAAAATTCACCTTTATAATAAAAGCATTACATGCATAATGCATTTGTGGTCACTTTTGATAGTGGTGTTTTCCCTCTAATGGAACATTTGTGCTTATAAGCTTACTGCCGTGTGCAAATTGCTGCATTAGGCTCTACACCCGTTGTAAAGAGGATTCATGTGCTTCCTTTTAAGAAGTTATTTGGCCACTTTAGTTGTGATACAAACCTTATCAAAACATATAGGCCTATGGGCTAGGCTACATGAGGTGTGCAACTATGATTCGAAAAAAGGCATTGCTTCTTGCCTTAAGCTGGGCATCATTCACAAGTGATAATATATCATTCACAAGTGATAGGCCAATATTGTCACCCATCAGACTATTCTTGGTTTAATCTCGTCTTTACATATACTAACTAATATGTGTGAAATTTGTTTTGATTTAGAATGGACCATTATCATGCACCTGTATCGAAACAGGGGCATCGGGGAAAAATACATGTCATCTATGTACTTAAATAGCGAATGGAGGACGCTTTTCCTGTGGTTCATTTTCATGTCAGCCAGGTAGGCTATACTCCTGTCGTAAAGATAAGCAATGTGCTTAATATTAGGAATGTTGAGAAATAAATATAGGATTAGCCTATAGAAAGCTGATGGGATCCTCCTCTTTTTAATAGAGGCCATCACTCTGTTTTCTCTTGCGCAATTGCATAGCCTATAGAAATGTTTTGAAACATGAGCTCATGGGCTCTCAAGAAGTATTTGACTAGATTTCCAATTACATTTGCATTGATGTCAGAGTGATTAGAGGGCCAATAGAGTGCTGAGTACCAGGAAGATAGCAAGTTTGGTTGGCTACTAATGACCATCAGCAGCATCAGAGCTTGGAGAAGCCTAATTACCGTGACTAAACGATCATGTGGAATTTGACTGCCTTCATGACTCGTGACCGCCGGTGTGGCGGTAATACAGTCACCGCAACAGTCCTAGTCCAGACCAATCATAGATGTTTGTTTTACAGGTTTGGACATCACATTTACATTTAAGTCATTTAGCAGACGCTCTTATCCAGAGCGACTTACAAATTGGTATCACAGTACAGCACAGTACAGTACAGTGGAGTTCAGTACAGTAGAGTTCAGTACAGTACAGTGGAGTTCAGTACAGTACAGTAGAGTTCAGTACAGTAAAGTAGATATGTTCAGTACAGTACAGTTCAGTACAGCACAGTAAAGTAGATATGTTCAGTAGAGAACAACAGTACATTACACTGTACTCTGCTCTATTGTGTTCTTATGTACTGTACTGAACTCTATTCTACTGTACAGTACAGTACTCTACATTTTTACTCTAGAATGCGCTAGTTTTCTTTACCTTACTGTTCTGTACTCCACTGTACTAAACTGTTCTCTACTGTACTGTACTATACTGTTCTCTACTGTACTCTACTGTACTATACTGTTCTCTACTGTACTATACTGTTCTCTACTGTACTATACTGTTCTCTACTGTACTGTACTATACGGTTCTCTACTGTACTATACTGTTCTCTACTGTACTGTACTGTTCTCTACTGTACTGTACTATACTGTTCTCTACTGTACTATACTGTGTTGCACTATACTGTTCTCTACTGTACTGTACTATACTGTTCTATACTGTACTATACTGTTCTCTACTGTACTATACTGTTCTCTACTGTACTGTACTATAATGTTCTCTACTGTACTATAATGTTCTCTACTCCACTGTACTATATGGTTCTCTACTGTACTGTACTGTTCTCTGCTGTACTATACTGTACTATACTGTTCTCTACTGTACTGTACTACACTGTTCTCTGTACTATACTGTTCTCTACTGTACTATACTGTTCTCTACTGTACTGTACTGTTCTCTACTGTACTATACTGTTCTCTACTGTACCATAATGTTCTCTACTCCACTGTACTATACGGTTCTTTAATGGACTCTACTGTTCTCTACTGTACTATACTGTTCTCTAATGTACTATACTGTTCTCTACTGTACTCTACTGTACTATACTGTTCTCTACTGTACTGTACTATACTGTACTATACTGTTCTCTACTGTACTGTACTGTTCTCTGCTGTACTATACTGTTCTCTACTGTACTATACTGTGCTGTACTATACTGTTCTCTACTGTACTATACTGTTCTCTACTGTACTATACTGTTCTCTACTGTACTATACTGTTCTCTACTGTACTGTACTGTTCTCTACTGTACTGTACTGTTCTCTACTGTACTATACTGTTCTCTACTGTACCATAATGTTCTCTACTCAACTGTACTATACGGTTCTCTAATGTACTATACTGTTCTCTACTGTACTATACTGTTCTCTACTGTACTGTACTATACTGTTCTCTACTGTACTATACTGTTCTCTACTGTACTGTTCTCTGCTGTACTATACTGTTCTCTACTGTCCTATACTGTGCTGTACTATACTGTTCTCTACTGTACAGTACTATACTGTTCTCTACTGTACTGCTCTATACTGTTCTCTACTGTACTATACTGTTCTCTACTGCACTGTACTGTGCTCTACTGTACTGTACTATACTGTTCTCTACTCTACTATACTGTTCTCTACTCCACTGTACTATACGGTTCTCTACTGTTCTCTACTGTACTGTACTATACTGTTCTCTACTGTACTATACTGTTCTCTACTGTACTATACTATACTGTTCTCTACTGTACTGTACTGTTCTCTACTGTACTATACTGTTCTCTACTGTACTATACTGTTCTCTACTGTACCATAATGTTCTCTACTCCACTGTACTATACGGTTCTCTAATGTACTATACTGTTCTCTACTGTACTATACTGTTCTCTACTGTACTGTTCTCTGCTGTACTATACTGTCCTATACTGTGCTGTACTATACTGTTCTCTACTGTACAGTACTATACTGTTCTCTACTGTACTGCTCTATACTGTTCTCTACTGTACTATACTGTTCTCTACTGTACTATACTGTTCTCTACTGCACTGTACTGTGCTCTACTGTACTGTACTATACTGTTCTCTACTCTACTATACTGTTCTCTACTCCACTGTACTATACGGTTCTCTACTGTACTGTACTATACTGTTCTCTACTGTACTATACTGTGCTGTACTATACTGTTCTCTACTGTACTGTACTATACTGTTCTATACTGTACTGTACTGTTCTCTACTGTACTATACTGTTCTCTACTGTACCATAATGTTCTCTACTCAACTGTACTATACGGTTCTCTAATGTACTCTACTGTACTATACTGTTCTCTACTGTACTGTACTATACTGTTCTCTACTGTACTATACTGTTCTTTACTGTACTGTTCTCTGCTGTACTATACTGTTCTCTACTGTACTGTACTATACTGTTCTTTACTGTACTGTTCTCTACTGTACTATATTGTTCTCTACTGTACTATACTGTTCTCTACTGCACTGTACTGTGCTCTACTGTACTGTACTATACTGTTCTCTACTCTACTATACTGTTCTCTACTCCACTGTACTATACGGTTCTCTACTGTTCTCTACTGTACTGTACTATACTGTTCTCTACTGTACTATACTGTTCTCTACTGTACTATACTGTTCTCTACTGTACTGTACTGTTCTCTACTGTACTATACTGTTCTCTACTGTACTATACTGTTCTCTACTGTACCATAATGTTCTCTACTCCACTGTACTCTACGGTTCTCTACTGTACTCTACTGTTCTCTACTGTACTATACTGTTCTCTACTGTACTATACTGTTCTCTACTGTACTGTACTATACTGTTCTCTACTGTACTATACTGTGTTGCACTATACTGTTCTCTACTGTCCTATACTGTGCTGTACTATACTGTTCTCTACTGTACTGCTCTATACTGTTCTCTACTGTACTATACTGTTCTCTACTGTACTATACTGTTCTCTACTGCACTGTACTGTGCTCTACTGTACTGTACTATACTGTTCTCTACTCTACTATACTGTTCTCTACTCCACTGTACTATACGTTTCTCTACTGTTCTCTACTGTACTGTACTATACTGTTCTCTACTGTACTATACTGTTCTCTACTGTACTGTACTATACTGTTCTATACTGTACTATACTGTTCTCTACTGTACTATACTGTTCTCTACTGTACTATACTGTTCTCTACTGTACTATACTGTTCTCTACTGTACTGTACTATACTGTTCTCTATTGTACTGTACTATACTGTTCTATACTGTACTATACTGTTCTCTACTGTACTGTACTATACTGTTCTATACTGTACTGTACTGTTCTCTACTGTACTATGCTGTCCAAACTTGTGAAACATAGACGTCTATGATTGGTTCAGATTTGGTCCGGCCACGGCGGACTGACCAAATTTCGACTACTTTTCAATGTCCTCGGCCGTCCGGTGTCAGACAGTGCTCACCGGGTGAGGATGTTTGTCAGTCGGTCCTCACCGGGTGACGATGTTTGTCAGTCGGTGCTCAGCGGGTGAGGATGTTTGTCAGTCGGTGCTCACCGGGTGACGATGTTTGTCAGTCGGTGCCCAGCGGGTGAGGATGTTTGTCAGTCGGTCCTCACCGGGTGACGATGTTTGTCAGTCGGTGCTCAGCGGGTGAGGATGTTTGTCAGTCGGTGCTCAGCGGGTGAGGATGTTTGTCAGTCGGTGCTCAGCGGGTGAGGATGTTTGTCAGTCGGTCCTCACCGGGTGACGATGTTTGTCAGTCGGTGCTCAGCGGGTGAGGATGTTTGTCAGTCGGTGCTCAGCGGGTGAGGATGTTTGTCAGTCGGTGCTCAGCGGGTGAGGATGTTTGTCAGTCGGTGCTCAGCGGGTGAGGATGTTTGTTGCAGTAAATGGAAACATAGGGGGCTCAAGATCTGGGAGAGGTGACATTAATTGGAGAGAGAGAAGAGAGAGAGAAGAGAGAGAGAAGAGAGAGAAGAGAGAGAGGCAGAGAGAGAGAGAGAGAAGAGAGAGATAAGAGAGAGAGGCAGAGAGGAGAGTGAGGGGTTGTCCAGACTGTTTTCACAGTGTTGCTTTTACCACCAGACGACAGAAAGAGAAAGAAAACCGTTATGAGCTGAACATGACAGTGTGCCAGTGGAAGGGGAGGACAGTAGCAGGTGACTCAACTGTGGTTTGTGGCTACTATGATTTCCCATTGTAACCTATTCAATTGCAATAATTCCGTTACCGATTTTAATCACTTTATGGGGGGGGGGGGGGGGGGTCAGTGGTATGTGTAAGCTAGTAAGTCTTTGTGTATTCATAAAAAGAACAACCCGATACAAATCAAAAGCAACCAACCGTACAAAAACAGAAGAGAGAGATCCACAAATGGACAATTACAGACTAGGCCAAATACCGTTTCAGTCATGTCAATAAAAGCAGTAAAAATATATGTATATAAAGATACAAAAATATATTATATACCCTCACACACACACACTGACCGCAGACTAGTGACCGGAACAACCCCAGACACCCACCTATACCAGCAGCAACAAACAGTCTCACTACTCGCCCCAGCCCTGCCGTTCTCTCTCTCTCTCTCTAAAGATACAAAAATATATTATATCTTAGCTCTTAATGCCAGGAACTCTTTCTGAGTTTGCCATGGTTAAATTCCTCAGGTTTACCTTGGTTCTATTAGTAGATCATGTGTAATGGTACGTGACTTCCAAATTAATTGAACCAAAAAGTTAGTGTAGGACAGGGGTTGGCAAAGGGCGGCCCACAGATCAAAACTGGCCCGCCAGTGATTTATTTTGGCACTCAAAAAATATATATACAGTGGGGAGAACAAGTATTTGATACACTGTAGATTTTGCAGGTTTTCCTACTTACGAAGCATGTAGAGGTCTGTAATTTTTATCATAGGTACACTTCAACTGTGAGAGACGGAATCTAAAACAAAAATCCAGAAAATCAAATTGTATGATTTTTAAATAATTAATTAGCATTTTATTGCATGACATAAGTATTTGATACATCAGAAAAGCAGAACTTAATATTTGGTAGAGAAACCTTTGTTTGCAATTACAGAGATCATACATTTCCTGTAGTTCTTGACCAGGTTTGCACACACTGCAGGAGGGATTTTGGCCCACTCCTCCATACAGACCTTCTCCAGATCCTTCAGGTTTCGGGGCTGTCGCTGGGCAATACGGACTTTCAGCTCCCTCCAAAGATTTTCTATTGGGTTCAGGTCTGGAGACTGTCTAGGCCACTCCAGCACCTTGAGATGCTTCTTACGGAGCCACTCCTTAGTTGCCCTGGCTGTGTGTTTCAGGTCGTTGTCATGCTGGAAGACCCAGCCACGACCCATCTTCAATGCTCTTACTGAGGGAAGGAGGTTGTTGGCCAAGATCTCGCGATACATGGCCCCATCAATCCTCCCCTCAATACGGTGCAGTCGTCCTGTCCCCTTTGCAGAAAAGCATCCCCAAAGAATGATGTTTCCACCTCCATGCTTCACGGTTGGGATTGTGTTCTTGGGGTTGTACTCATCCTTCTTCTTCCTCCAAACACGGCGAGTGGAGTTTAGACCAAAAAGCTCTATTTTTGTCTCATCAGACCACATGACCTTCTCCCATTCCTCCTCTGGATCATCCAGATGGTCATTGGCAAACTTCAGACGGACCTGGTCATGCGCTGGCTTGAGCAGGGGGACCTTGCGTGCGCTGCAGGATTTTAATCCATGACGGCGTAGTGTGTTACTAATGGTTTTCTTTGAGACTGTGGTCCCAGCTCTCTTCAGGTCATTGACCAGGTCCTGCCGTGTAGTTCTGGGCTGATCCCTCACCTTCCTCATGATCATTGATGCCCCACGAGGTGAGATCTTGCATGGAGCCCCAGACCGAGGGTGATTGACCGTCATCTTGAACTTCTTCCATTTTCTAATAATTGCGCCAACCGTTGTTGCCTTCTCACCAAGCTGCTTGCCTATTGTCCTGTAGCCCATCCCAGCCTTGTGCAGGTCTACAATTTGATCCCTGATGTCCTTACACAGCTCTCTGGTCTTGGCCATTGTGGAGAGGTTGGAGTCTGTTTGATTGAGTGTGTGGACAGGTGTCTTTTATACAGGTAACGAGTTCAAACAGGTGCAGTTAATACAGGTAATGAGTGGAGAACAGGAGGGCTTCTTAAAGGAAAACTAACAGGTCTGTGAGAGCCGGAATTCTTACTGGTTGGTAGGTGATCAAATAATTATGTCATGCAATAAAATGCAAATTAATTACTTAAAAATCATACAATGTGATTTTCTGGATTTTTGTTTTAGATTCCGTCTCTCACAGTTGAAGTGTACCTATCATAAAAATTACAGACCTCTACATGCTTTGTAAGTAGGAAAACCTGCGAAATCGGCAGTGTATCAAATACTTGTTCCCCCCACTGTATGTATATTGGAGGGGCACCACATTTAACATGCTCTTATGGACTTCACATGTTGGTGTTCATTGGTTATTTTATTTACATGGACATTATTATTCTCTCCCCCCTCTCTCTCTCTCTCTCCTTCTCCATCTCTCCCTGTCTCTCTCTCTCTGTGTCCCTCTCTCTCCCTCTCTGTGTCACTCTCTCTTCTTCTTGGTGTCTCTCTCTCTCTCTCTTTCCCTCTCTGTCGCTGTCTGTCTCTTTCTCTTAGTCTCTCGCTCTCTCTATCTATCTCTCTCTCTCTCTCTCTCTCTCAAACACTCCCCATTTCGTTCCATTGACCTCTTTTATCAACTCCCCCCCACACACATTATGTAACAGACGCTAAAACGTACACTCTGTTGCACAGTTAACCTTTAACAGAGAGACATAAAATTGCTCCCAGGAGCACACCAACACGCACGCTCAACCGGTCACACCCTCCAGGGAACAGATGCCAAAAAAGCTGTACCACACAAACACACATACACGCGCACATATACAAATACACACTCCTGACACACTCACACACTCCTCACACACACACTGTATGTTGTAAGGAGGGAGAGCTCCCATATTAGTTGGAGAGCGAGGGAGTGAGTAAAGGGGTATAGGTAATAAGTGATGTGTGTGTGTGTACAGAGATGTCCCTACCGTGACTTGGTGATGTGTAGAGTGTGTGTGTGTGTACAGAGATGTCCCTACCGTGACTTGGTGATGTGTAGTGTGTGTTTGTGTGTACAGAGATGTACCAAATGTGACTTGGTGATGTGTAGAGTGTGTGTACAGAGATGTCCCTACCGTTACTTGGTTATGTGTAGAGTGTGTGTGTGTACAGAGTTGTCCCTACCGTGACTTGGTGATGTGTAGAGTGTGTGTGTGTGTACAGAGATGTCCCTACCGTGACTTGGTGATGTGTAGAGTGTGTGTGTGTGTGTGTGTGTACAGAGATGTCCCTACTGTGACTTGGTGATGTGTAGAGTGTGTGTGTGTGTGTGTGTACAGAGATGTCCCTACCGTGACTTGGTGATGTGTAGAGTGTGTGTGTGTGTACAGAGATGTCCCTACCGTGACTTGGTGATGTGTAGAGTGTGTGTGTGTGTGTGTGTACAGAGATGTCCCTACCGTGACTTGGTGATATGTAGAGTGTGTGTACAGAGATGTCCCTACCGTGACTTGGTGATGTGTAGAGTGTGTGTGTGAGTACAGAGACGTCCCTACCGTGACTTGGTGATGTGTAGTGGGTGTGTGTGTACAGAGATGTCCCTACCGTGACTTGGTGATGTGTAGAGTGTGTGTGTGTGTACAGAGATGTCCCTACCGTGACTTGGTGATGTGTAGAGTGTGTGTGTGTACAGAGACGTCCCTACCGTGACTTGGTGATGTGTAGAGTGTGTGTGTGTACAGAGATGTCCCTACCGTGACTTGGTGATGTGTAGAGTGTGTGTGTGTACAGAGATGTCCCTACCGTGACTTGGTGATGTGTAGAGTGTGTGTGTGTACAGAGATGTCCCTACCGTGACTTGGTGATGTGTAGAGTGTGTGTGTGTACAGAGATGTCCCTACCGTGACTTGGTGATGTGTAGAGTGTGTGTGTGTACAGAGATGTCCCTACCGTGACTTGGTGATGTGTAGAGTGTGTGTGTGTGTACAGAGATGTCCCTACCGTGACTTGGTGATGTGTAGAGTGTGTGTGTGTGTGTACAGAGATGTCCCTACCGTGACTTGGTGATATGTAGAGTGTGTGTACAGAGATGTCCCTACCGTGACTTGGTGATGTGTAGAGTGTGTGTGTGTGTACAGAGACGTCCCTACCATGACTTAGTGATGTGTAGTGGGTGTGTGTGTACAGAGATGTCCCTACCGTGACTTGGTGATGTGTAGAGTGTGTGTGTGTGTACAGAGATGTCCCTACCGTGACTTGGTGATGTGTAGAGTGTGTGTGTGTACAGAGATGTCCCTACCGTGACTTGGTGATGTGTAGAGTGTGTGTGTGTACAGAGATGTCCCTACCGTGACTTGGTGATGTGTAGAGTGTGTGTGTGTGTG
The DNA here is from genome assembly GCF_045679555.1 of Salvelinus alpinus. Lineage (NCBI taxonomy): Eukaryota > Metazoa > Chordata > Actinopteri > Salmoniformes > Salmonidae > Salvelinus > Salvelinus alpinus. The sequence goes on from NC_092096.1 coordinate 54,523,877, forward strand.
TACAGAGATGTCCCTACCGTGACTTGGTGATGTGTAGAGTGTGTGTGTGTACAGAGACGTACCTACCGTGACTTGGTGATGTGTAGAGTGTGTGTGTGTACAGAGACGTCCCTACCGTGACTTGGTGATGTGTAGAGTGTGTGTGTGTACAGAGACGTCCCTACCGTGACTTGGTGATGTGTAGAGTGTGTGTGTGTACAGAGATGTCCCTACCGTGACTTGGTGATGTGTAGAGTGTGTGTGTGTACAGAGACGTCCCTACCGTGACTTGGTGATGTGTAGAGTGTGTGTGTGTACAGAGATGTCCCTACCGTGACTTGGTGATGTGTAGAGTGTGTGTGTGTACAGAGACGTCCCTACCGTGACCTGGTGATGTGTAGAGTGTGTGTGTGTACAGAGACGTCCCTACCGTGACTTGGTGATGTGTAGAGTGTGTGTGTGTACAGAGACGTCCCTACCGTGACTTGGTGATGTGTAGAGTGTGTGTGTGTACAGAGACGTCCCTACCGTGACTTGGTGATGTGTAGAGTGTGTGTGTGTACAGAGACGTCCCTACCGTGACTTGGTGATGTGTAGAGTGTGTGTGTGTGTACAGAGACGTCCCTACCGTGACTTGGTGATGTGTAGAGTGTGTGTGTGTACAGAGACGTCCCTACCGTGACTTGGTGATGTGTAGAGTGTGTATGTGTGTACAGAGACGTCCCTACCGTGACTTGGTGATGTGTAGAAGTGTGTGTGTGTGTACAGAGACGTCCCTACTGTGACTTGGTGATGTGTAGAGTGTGTGTGTGTGTACAGAGACGTCCCTACCGTGACTTGGTGATGTGTAGAGTGTGTGTGTGTACAGAGACGTCCCTACCGTGACTTGGTGATGTGTAGAGTGTGTGTGTGTGTGTGTACAGAGACGTCCCTACCGTGACTTGGTGATGTGTATAGTGTGTGTGTGTACAGAGACGTCCCTACCGTGACTTGGTGATGTGTAGAGTGTGTGTGTGTACAGAGGCGTCCCTACCGTGACTTGGTGATGTGTAGAGTGTGTGTGTGTACAGAGACGTCCCTACCGTGACTTGGTGATGTGTAGAGTGTGTGTGTGTACAGAGACGTCCCTACCGTGACTTGGTGATGTGTAGAGTGTGTGTGTGTACAGAGACGTCCCTACCGTGACTTGGTGATGTGTAGAGTGTATGGGTGTACAGAGACGTCCCTACCGTGACTTGGTGATGTGTAGAGTGTGTGTGTGTACAGAGACGTCCCTACCGTGACTTGGTGATGTGTAGAGTGTGTGTGTGTGTGTGTACAGAGATGTCCCTACCGTGACTTGGTGATGTGTAGAGTGTGTGTGTGTACAGAGATGTCCCTACCGTGACTTGGTGATGTGTAGAGTGTGTGTGTGTGTACAGAGATGTCCCTACCGTGACTTGGTGATGTGTAGAGTGTGTGTGTGTGTGTGTACAGAGATGTCCCTACCGTGACTTGGTGATGTGTAGAGTGTGTGTGTGTACAGAGATGTCCCTACCGTGACTTGGTGATGTGTAGAGTGTGTGTGTGTGTACAGAGATGTCCCTACCGTGACTTGGTGATGTGTAGAGTGTGTGTGTGTACAGAGATGTCCCCACCGTGACTTGGTGATGTGTAGAGTGTGTGTGTGTGTACAGAGACGTCCCTACCGTGACTTGGTGATGTGTAGAGTGTGTGTGTGTACAGAGACGTCCCTACCGTGACTTGGTGATGTGTAGAGTGTGTGTGTGTACAGAGACGTCCCTACCGTGACTTGGTGATGTGTAGAGTGTGTATGTGTGTACAGAGACGTCCCTACCGTGACTTGGTGATGTGTAGAGTGTGTGTGTGTACAGAGACGTCCCTACCGTGACTTGGTGATGTGTAGAGTGTGTGTGTGTACAGAGACGTCCCTACCGTGACTTGGTGATGTGTAGAGTGTGTGTGTGTACAGAGACGTCCCTACCGTGACTTGGTGATGTGTAGAGTGTGTGTGTGTGTGTGTACAGAGACGTCCCTACGGTGACTTGGTGATGTGTAGAGTGTGTGTGTGTACAGAGACGTCCCTACCGTGACTTGGTGATGTGTAGAGTGTGTGTGTGTACAGAGACGTCCCTACCGTGACTTGGTGATGTGTAGAGTGTGTGTGTGTGTGTGTACAGAGACGTCCCTACCGTGACTTGGTGATGTGTAGAGTGTGTGTGTGTGTACAGAGACGTCCCTACCGTGACTTGGTGATGTGTAGAGTGTGTGTGTGTACAGAGACGTCCCTACCGTGACTTGGTGATGTGTAGAGTGTGTGTGTGTACAGAGACGTCCCTACCGTGACTTGGTGATGTGTAGAGTGTGTGTGTGTGTACAGAGACGTCCCTACCGTGACTTGGTGATGTGTAGAGTGTGTGTGTGTACAGAGACGTCCCTACCGTGACTTGGTGATGTGTAGAGTGTGTATGTGTGTACAGAGACGTCCCTACCGTAACTTGGTGATGTGTAGAGTGTGTGTGTGTACAGAGACGTCCCTACCGTGACTTGGTGATGTGTAGAGTGTGTGTGTGTGTACAGAGACGTCCCTACCGTGACTTGGTGATGTGTAGAGTGTGTGTGTGTACAGAGACGTCCCTACCGTGACTTGGTGATGTGTAGAGTGTGTGTGTGTGTGTGTACAGAGACGTCCCTACCGTGACTTGGTGATGTGTATAGTGTGTGTGTGTACAGAGACGTCCCTACCGTGACTTGGTGATGTGTAGAGTGTGTGTGTGTACAGAGACGTCCCTACCGTGACTTGGTGATGTGTAGAGTGTGTGTGTGTACAGAGACGTCCCTACCGTGACTTGGTGATGTGTAGAGTGTGTGTGTGTACAGAGACGTCCCTACCGTGACTTGGTGATGTGTAGAGTGTGTGTGTGTACAGAGACGTCCCTACCGTGACTTGGTGATGTGTAGAGTGTGTGTGTGTACAGAGACGTCCCTACCGTGACTTGGTGATGTGTAGAGTGTGTGTGTGTACAGAGACGTCCCTACCGTGACTTGGTGATGTGTAGAGTGTGTGTGTGTGTGTGTGTACAGAGATGTCCCTACCGTGACTTGGTGATGTGTAGAGTGTGTGTGTGTACAGAGATGTCCCTACCGTGACTTGGTGATGTGTAGAGTGTGTGTGTGTGTACAGAGATGTCCCTACCGTGACTTGGTGATGTGTAGAGTGTGTGTGTGTACAGAGACGTCCCTACCGTGACTTGGTGATGTGTAGAGTGTGTGTGTGTACAGAGACGTCCCTACCGTGACTTGGTGATGTGTAGAGTGTGTGTGTACAGAGATGTCCCTACCGTGACTTGGTGATGTGTAGAGTGTGTGTGTGTACAGAGATGTCCCTACCGTGACTTGGTGATGTGTAGAGTGTGTGTGTGTGTACAGAGATGTCCCTACCGTGACTTGGTGATGTGTAGAGTGTGTGTGTGTACAGAGACGTCCCTACCGTGACTTGGTGATGTGTAGAGTGTGTGTGTGTACAGAGACGTCCCTACCGTGACTTGGTGATGTGTAGAGTGTGTGTGTGTACAGAGATGTCCCTACCGTGACTTGGTGATGTGTAGAGTGTGTGTGTGTGTACAGAGATGTCCCTACCGTGACTTGGTGATGTGTAGAGTGTGTGTGTGTACAGAGACGTCCCTACCGTGACTTGGTGATGTGTAGAGTGTGTGTGTGTGTACAGAGACGTCCCTACCGTGACTTGGTGATGTGTAGAGTGTGTGTGTGTACAGAGACGTCCCTACCGTGACTTGGTGATGTGTAGAGTGTGTGTGTGTACAGAGACGTCCCTACCGTGACTTGGTGATGTGTAGAGTGTGTGTGTGTGTACAGAGACGTCCCTACCGTGACTTGGTGGAGCGACTGGAATGTATTTAACTAAACAAACCCCAGTCTCTCTCTATCTAAGAAATCATGTGTCTTCTTCTTGAGTAGGTCTTTGTTTCTATGTCTCTCTTAGTTTCTCAGTCCTCTCTCTCTCCCTCACACTCGTTCTCTATCTGGTCTCTTTCTGTCTGTCTGCTTAACTCGCTCATCTAGACAAACCTGAGCAAACAAGGAAGTCCGTCCCATCATGTGGATTTGGCTTTCCTCCAATCCAGTCTCCTTGTCTCCCCTCTCCCAGCCATAACCCCCCAGTCTATAGCCTTGTCCCTATCCTCAACCTCAGCCCCAGCCTCAGCCCAGGCGCCAGCCAGTAAGCCAGACACCCCTAACCCACACCCTGCCGTCTCTCTCTGTCTGTTTGTCTATTCCTCCTCCTCCTGTTGCTAAAGCACACCACCAGGCAGCGCACCCCTCCCCCTCTCTTTCACTCTAGCTCTCTCTCCCTTTCTTCTCCAGGCAGCACACTCAATCACCCCCCCCTCCTCCCCACCCCTCACCATCACCGCCTTCATTCCAATGAATGCACAATCCACCCTTCAGCCATGGGGGACTGGCCCGAGGGTTGGCACACACACACACACACACACACACACTCTCACACCCATCTGTGTGTGCACATCTGCAGAGGGAACAGACGACCATCAGAGCAAAGAGAGAGCGCACACACACACACACACACACACACACACACACACACACACACACACACACACACACACACACACACACACACACACACACACACACACACACACACACACACACACACACACACACACACTACCTACAAGGACGTTCTCACCAGAGGCCAGTGTCACCTTCACCACATTTCTCAATAGTATGGGCCCGATTAGAAATACACACTTATATCCCAAGACTCATATCCATATACTATACATTTAGCCTAGAATATATAGAAATATATATCACCCACAGTAATATATATATATAGTCTACAAAATATGTAAAACTATAAATACAAACCCCCGACAGGAATATCTATGTAAATCTAGGTATAGGAGTATCGTAGTGTGTACACAGATTCAACTGTGTGAATAGATGAGTGTGTCTGTCTCGGGTGGATGTTTCCTTATAGAGCAATAATGACGCGACGTTAGACAGCGCAGGAGACCGGCGCGCGCAGCTCTATTCTACAAGCAGCACAGCAGTCGACCCGGCGTGAACCGCTGCGCCCGAGTCACTACCGACAGGGAGAAAGGGAACAAATGGAAAGAGCGAGGGAGGAGAGTGGGGGATGCACTTCCGGTTGCTAATGAATGAATGAATCAAGCGATTCCAAAGTGCTGGAGAAAGAGAGAGAGAGGAGAAGGGAGGGCAGGAAATTCCCTACAGGAGAGGAGGAGAGAAAGGGAGGCAAATTGAATAGTGACATTGGGGAGATGGGTTCAGTGATTTGGGCTCTGCTAGTTGTGTGTGTGTGTGTGTGTGTGTGTGTGTGTGTGTGTGTGTATCAGTGAGGTTCTATTCTCTAGGAATTTGGATTGGTTTAACGTACAGGGTCGGGAACTTAATGAGCACTGGGAACACCACACACACACACACACACACACACACACACACACACACACACACACACACACACACACACACACACACACACACACACACACCCACACACCCACACACACACACACACACAAACACACAAACACCATTGAATTGATCCCATTCTCCAGGACATTGCTGATGCAGGAAATCCTGTCAAAGACACTGTCGGATGTCACACACATAACAATAGCATGCCGAACACTTGAGCTCACATTGGTCCCTGAGCGCCTCCCTACATTTGCCTGCTATCAGTAACCCCCCCCCCCCCCCCCTCCCACACACACACTGACCGCAGACTAGTGACCGGAACAACCCCAAACACCCACCTATACCAGCAGCAACAAACAGTCTCACTACTCGCCCCAGCCCTGCCGTTCTCTCTCTCTCTCTCTCAATTCAATTTGCTTTATTGGCATGACGTAACAATGTACATATTGCCATTAGCTTACTTTGGAGATTTACAATATTAACATAGTTAAAATAATAAGAGTCAATATTGTCAACGGGACAAGAGTAGCAACAATAATCAGGGGTCAAAATCATCTCTCCCCCTCTCCCCCTGTCTCTCTCTCTCAGTATGTATCGGGACAGGGACGTACTCCTTAATGCTTAGCCAGCAACTCCCATAGCATGGCTCCATATGTACAACCACATCAGCTAGGAGAGAAAGCGAGCGAGAGAGAGAAACGAGAGAAAGAGAGTAGTCTTTTTGTGCAAGCTGGCATTTAAATCACAGAGCAACCTCCACTGAGTGCACGAGAAAGAAAGAGAAGCGGAGAGGGAGAGAAAAGAGAAGGAGAAAGAAACGTCTTTTGTGTTTCCAACACCAGCGGGTAGAAGTCAGTGACAGCCAGCAACATAAACACACTCAGCTGACGTACAATCTCCCTGTGTATGCTTCATTTCACACACACACACACACACACACACACACACACACACACACACACACACACACACACACACACACACACACACACACACAGTCTCTCCCCTGCACAGCAACTTTCTCCTGCTAGCTTGCTTTTGTCTACCCTTGGTGCTAGCTGCGAGCTAGCTAAAACACCTCGAGAATTTGCTCAAATGATAGCAGTGTATGTGTGAGTGTGTGTGTGTGTAAAATGAGAACGCTCTTACCTTGGTTAGGGCTTAGGCTGCGGCGCTGATTAGGTAGTAGTAATATCCAGATTGTTGTGTTGTGTTAGCTAGGGCAGCGCAGCGAAGGCAGGCTAGCTCCAGCAGCGGCTGCAGCCTCAGCTTTGTTTCCCCTTCTGTTCCCTTTAAACCAGACGGACGGACGGGGGCCAGGAACCAGGTCCCCCCCCACACACACTGAGCGACGAACCGATGCACCCAACAACAAATGAAACACACACAACCAGCCCCCAAACCCGACAATGGTGTCAGAAGCAGAGTACAAAAAAATTGAGGACAAAATGATACATAGATAGAAGTGTGTTTTTGTCTCTCTCCTCTCTTCCAGAAAAAAAGTGTGTGCTTCTCGCTTTGGATCTCCTCTCTCCGTTCTCTCCCTCTTTCACTCACCCTCTCTCTCTCTCCCACACACACACACACACGCGCACACACTCTTTTTCTGTCTCGCTTTTTTCCCACTCAGTAGTCAAACAAAGAAAGGAAAGGAACAGAGCATACACACACACACACACACACACCACAGATCCTGGAGCCCAACCCCCCAGCCTGCCTCTCTCTCGCCCCCCCCCCCCCCCCCCCGCGCCTTTCGCTGAACAGCCCCTCCCCCTCTTCTCTGATCACCCTCCTCCTCCTCTCCTCTCTCAGCCAGGCTCTGGCCTCGTTTTCGTTTCATTCGCCCGTTCCCCATCTCCCTCCCTCTCTTTATCTGTGTGTCAAACAGATGGGATTGGAGAGAGGAAGGAGCCTCACTCACCCTCTCACTCTCTTTCCTACCCTCTCTCTCTCTCCCTCTCTCTCAATTCAATTCAATGGTTTTTATTGGCATGGGAAACATATGTTTACATTGCCAAAGCAAGTGAAATAGATAATAAACAAAAGTGAGAAAAACAAAAACCAATCAGAAATTACCAAAAGTTCCAGAGGAATAGAGACATTTCCAATGTCATATAATGTACAATACATATACAGTGTTGTGACGATGTGCAAATATAGTTAAAGTACAAAAGGGAAAAGAAATACCCAGAAACACAAGGGTGTTTGTTCCGGGCAACAGGTCACAGGTCACGTCACATCTCTCTCTCTAGTCGGTGTTGTATTACTGGGTGTTTAAGATTATACTATTTAACACTGGTTTACCTCAACTGAGCCATTCTCCTGAGAAAGAGAAGACACTGATAACCCTGGATTGCGCTCATAAAACAATTGTGTGTGTGTGTGTGTATATTTTTGTCTTAAAAAGGGGGTTATAAGTGTTGCAACGTATGGATGCAGTACGTTACCAACAACGATGAGACAGTCTACCCAGGGAGGAGGCGAGAGCCCTGGTGGAGCGGTGCTAGGAAAATAACCTCTCCCTCAACATCAACACAACGAAGGAGCTGATCGTGGACGACAGGAGACAGCGCCGCAGTGGAGAGGGCGAAAAGCTTCAAGTTACTCGGCCCACACGTCACCGACAACCTGAAATGGCCCCTTCACACAGACGGCGTGGCGAAGAAAGAGCAACAGCACCTCTTCAAACGTCAGGAGGCTGGAGAAAGCTTGGCCCCATGAGATCCCTCACAAACCACAGACGCATCCTTGAGAGCACCCTGTCGTGTTGCCTCACCGCCTGGTACGGCTACTGCACCGCCCGCGACCGCGGGGCTCTCCAGAAGGTGGTGTGGTCAGTCCAACGCATCACCGGGGGCACATTGCCTGCCCTCCTGGAAACCCACACCACCCGTTGTCGCAGGAAGGCCAAGAAGATCATCAAGGACCTCAACCACCCGAGCCACGGCCTGTTCACCCCGCTACCATCCAGAAGGCAGGGTCAGTACAGGTGCATCAAAGCTGGGACCGAGAGACTGAAAAACAGCTTCTATCTCCAGGCCATCAGACTATTAAGTAGTCACCACTAGCCGGTCTCACCCAGTACCCCGCCCTGAACTCAGTAACTATTACAAGCCGGCTACCACCCGGTATTCAACCCTGGACCTTAGAGACTGCTGCCCTATGGACATAGTCATTGAACACTGGTCACTTTCATTACATTTACATTTAAGTCATTTAGCAGACGCTCTTATCCAGAGCGACTTACAAATTGGTGCATTCACCTTATGATATCCAGTGGAACATACTGTTTCATCCACTTCATATGTATATACTGTATTCTAATCAAGCCTCATCCTATATAACTACTGCAGTACACACCTTTTCTATTCATATACTGTTCATACTGTCTTTGTACACCATTATATACAGTTGAAGTCGGAAGTTTGGACACACCTACTCATTCAAGGGTTTTTCTTCATTTTTACTATTAGAATAATAGTGAAGACATCAAAACGATGAAATAACACATACGGAATCATGTAGTCAGCAAGTGCCTTGATGACAGCTTTGCACACTCGTGGCATTCTCTCAACCAGCTTCATGAGTTAGTCACCTGGAATGCATTTCAATTAAAGTGCATTGAGTGCAATGATAGGTACGATAGGTACGGTACCAGTCAAAAGTTTGGACACACCTACGCATTCAAGGGTTTTTCTTTATTTTTTTTTACTATTTTCTACATTGTAGAATAATAGTGAAGACATCAAAACTATGAAATAACACATATGGAATCATGTAGTAACCAAAAAAGTGTTGAACAAATCAAAATCTATTTTAGATTCTTCAAAGTAGCCACCCTTTGCCTTGATGACAGCTTTGCACACACTTGGCATTCTCTCAACCAGCTTCATTAGTCACCTGGAATGCATTTCAATTAACATGTGTGCCTTGTTAAAAGTAAATTTGTGGAATTTCTTTCCTTCTTAATGTGTTTGAGCCAATCAGTTGTGTTGTGACAAGGTAGGGGTGGTATATAGAAGATTTGGTAAAAGACCAAGTTCATATTATGGCAAGAAAAGCTCAAATAATCAAAGAGAAACGACAGTCCATCATTACTTTAAGACACGAAGGTCAGTCAATACGGAACATTTCAAGAACTTTGAACGTTTCTTCCAGTGCAGTCACACAAACCATCAAGCGCTGTGATGAAACAGGCTCTCATGAGGACTGCCACAGGAAAGGAAGACCCAGAGTTACTTCTGCTGCAGAGGATAAGTTATTTAGAGTTAACTGCACCTCAGATTGCAGCCCAAATAAATGCTTCACAGAGTTCAAGTAACAGACACATCTCAACATCAACTGTTCAGAGGAGACTGCGTGAATCAGACCTTCATGGTCAAATTGCTGCAAAGAAACCACTTACTAAAGGACACCAATAAGAAGAAGAGACTTGCTCGGACCAAGAAACACGAGCAATGGACATTAGACCGTTGGAAATCTGTCCTGAGGTCTGATGAGTCCAAATTTGAGAATTTTGGTTCTAACCGCCGTGTCTTTGTGAGACGCAGAGTAGGTGCACGGATTATCTCCGCGTGTGTGGTTCCCACTGTGAAGCATGGAGGAGGAGGTGCTGGTGACACTGTCAGTGATTTATTTAGAATTCAAGGCATACTTAACTAGCATGGCTAAATAAATAAAAACCCTGGAATGAGTAGGCGCGTCCACATTTTTGACTGGTACTGTACATATATTTATATTCTGGACTCATTTATTCATTGATTATTCTGATATTTCATAATTCCTTTCTTTACATGTTTGGGATTTGCGTGTTTTGTTTTGTATTGTTACGTATTACTGCACTGTTGGAGCTAGAAACATAAGCATTTCGCTGCAGCTGTGATAACATCTGGAAAATATGTGTGCACAGCCAATACATAACAAATATATAGATATTATATCATCCACAATAAGAGAAGGTGTAGAAACACTTGTGAGTGTACAAACTGTATAGTATAACAGTACTTTTTAGTGTACAAACTGTATAGTATAACAATACTTGTGAGTGTACAAACTGTATAGTATAACAGTACTTTTTAGTGTACAAACTGTAAAGTATAACAGTACTTGTGAGTGTACAAACTTTATAGTATAACAGTACTTGTGAGTGTTCTGATGAGTTCTGATGAGTTTTGTGCCTACTGTAAGTACTTGCAAGTGTTTCAATGAATGTGGCAGGATGATGACACCAATGTGTGTGTGTGTGTGTGTGTGTAAGTTCATCTGCTAGCCACACACTCCCGACATTTCCGTTTTCTCAACCAAACACGGAGATGTTTCATTTTGCTCGTGTTCTCACACACACACGCCCCCCCCCCCCCCCAAGACCGGCCACGTGCACCGGACAGAAATTCTGTCCCGTAGAGAGAGCGAGCACAGGAAGAGAGAGAGAAATAGGGAAGGCTCGTAAAGAGGGTGACCGTATGGAAAATCAGTTCAACGTATGACTAGCTTCATATAGAGCAGACCTTCCACTCCTACAGAGAAGAGAGGGAAGAGAGAGCACCAGAAAAGAAGAGCGAACAAGAAGTTACTGCGGTACAAAGACCAGAATTCAATGTCATACATCGTGTTTCTACTGCTCAGTTAACATTACACTTCCAGATATCTATGGAGTCATTTTGTTTTGTGTGGAAGATATTTGGTTTGTTCAGACTATAATCAACCAGACTTTTGATTCCAGTCAGAAACATTGATTCATCATTAAGCTATGATTGAGAATGACACACAGAGAGAGAGAGAGAGAGAGAGAGAGAGAGAGAGAGAGAGAGAGAGAGAGAGAGAGAGAGAGAGATTATAAGGATGGCGGAGAGAGAGAATAAGTGATAGAAAGAGAGAGAGAGAATAAGTGACAGACAGAAAAAAAAGAGATACTATTGGTAAGAGAAAATGAGAAAGAGAGAGAGAGGGACAGAGAGAATAGAGGACAGAGAGAGATACTGTACCGTGCGTGGAGATACCAATAATAAGAAGAGACTTGCTTGGACCAAGAAGCACAAGCACTGGACATTAGACTGTTGGAAATCTGTCCTGAGGTCTGATGAGTCCAAATGTTCGATTTTTGGTTCCAACCCGCCGTGTCTTTGTGAGACGCAGAGTCGGTGAACGGATGATCTCCGCGTGTGTGATTCCCACCGTGAAGCATGGAGGAGGAGGTGTGATGGTGTGGGTGTGCTTTGTTGGTGACACTGTCAGTGATTCATTTAGAATTCAAGGCACACTTAACCAGCATTGCTAAATAAATAAAAGAGATACTATTGGTGAGAGAAAATGAGAAAGAGGGACAGAGAGAATAGAGCGGTAGGTTGGATGGGGGCATAAACTGGTGTAATCGGGGCCAGTCAGTAATGACATCTCTTTGGGTCTCTTACATAATTTAACATCCTATTGATTTGACACTGGCAAGATTTGGCCCTCAGCCAATATGCAATAGCATTTGTAATATTTGAGCTTCAGCCAAGAAGAGAGGGCTGAGCGAGAGAGAAGGGAGGGGGAGGGGGAACGAGAAGGGAGGGTGGACAGAGGGCAGAGTGACGGGGTAGAGAGAGAGAGAGAGAGAGAGAGAGAGAGAGAGAGAGAGAGAGAGAGAGAGAGAGAGAGAGAAAAAGGCCTGTGGTGTTGATGGTATCATCAATGAAATTATAAAATATGAGCGCTGATGTTCTGTTATAATCTCCACCCGGCACAGCCAGAAGAGGACTGGCCACCCCTCATAGCCTGGTTCCTCTCTAGGTTTCTTCCTAGGTTTTGGCCTTTCTAGGGAGTTTTTCCTAGCCGCCGTGCTTCTACACCTGCATTGCTTGCTGTTTGGGGTTTTAGGCTGGGTTTCTGTACAGCACTTCGAGATATTAGCTGATGTACGAAGGGCTATATAAAATAAACTTGATTTGATTTGATGCGCGTAATGATGGTGACAGGTCTGTGTAATGATGGGAAGGCGCTCGCGCTCGCGGTCGCAGGCGTGACAGTACCCTCCCTCTAGGGGCGCCACCCGGCGTCCCACCTGGACGAGCGTGACGGGCCGGCTGAGACATGAGAGTCGGACAAGCCGGCTGAGGCATGGAAGCCTGACGAGCCGGCTGAGGCGCGGGAGCCCGACAAGTCGGTTGAGGCATGGGAGCCCGACAAGCCGGCTGAGGCGTGGGAGCCTGACGAGCCGGCTGAGGCATGACGTGGGAATCTGACGAGCCAATAGAGGCAAGCAAATTTCTCGAGCCAGCTAAAGGTGTGGAACCCTGACGAGACCGCTTCCTTCGGCAGCGGCACCCAGACCTGACGTCACCAACAAAAACAAAAACTCCCTGATGCTTAAAATTGTGGTGTTAGCATTCTGTAAGGACAGACGCTGGGAGACGAAAAGCAAGTACAGGGAGTGAACATTTAATAAATAGCAGACATGAAACGGGGAACAAACTGAGGAACAGACAGATATAGAGGGGGCAAACAACAAAGTGAAGGAGTCCAGGTGAGTCCAATGAGCACTAATGCGCGTAATGATGGTGACAGGTGTGCGTAATGATGGGTAGCGGGAGCAGGCGTGACAGTAGCTGAAATAGCCAAATCCACTAATTTGAAGGGGTGTCCAGCTACGTTTGGCTATGTAGTGTACCTCGGCCTAAACATCAGCGCCACAGGTAACTTCAACAAAGATGTGAACGATCTAAGAGACAAGGCAAGAAGGGTCTTTTACGCCATCAGAAGGAACATAAAATTCGACATCCCAATTAGGATCTAAAAAAAATACTTGAATCAGTAATAGAACCCGTTGCCCTTCATGGTTGTGAGGTCTGGGGTCCGCTCACCAACCAAGAATTCACAAAATAGGACAAACACCAAATTGAGACCGCATGCAGAATTCAGCAAAAACATCCTCCGTGTACAACGTAGAACACCAAATAATGCATGCAGAGCAGAATTAGGCCGATACTCGCTAATTATCAAAATCCAGAAAAGAGAAGTTCAATTCTACAACCACTTAAAAGGAAGTGATTCCCAAACCTTCCATAACAAAGCCATCACCTACAGAGAGATTAACTCAGAGAAGGGACCCCTAAGCAAGCTGTTCCTGGTCACAAACACTAACAGACCCCACAGAGCCCCAGGACAACAACACAATTAGACCCAACCAAATCATTAGAAAACAAAAATATAATTACTTGAAACAATGGAAAGAATTAACCAAAAAATAGAGCAAACTGGAATGCTATTTGACCCTAAACAGAGAGTACACAGTGGCAGAATACATGACCACTGTGACTGACCCAAAACTAAGGAAATCTTTGACTATGTACAGACTCAGTGAGAATAGCCTTGCTATTGAGAAAGGCTGGCAGACCTGGCTTTAAAGAGAAGACAGTCTATGTGCACACTGCCCACAAAATGAGGAGAAACTGAGCTGCACCTCCTAACCTCCTGCCAAATGTATGACCATATTATAGACACCTATTTCCCTCAGATTACACAGACCCACAAAGAATTTGAAAACAAACCAATTTTGATAAACTCTCATATCTATTAGGTGAAATTCCACAGTGTGCATCACAGCAACACGATCTGTGACCTGTTGCCACAAGAAAAGGTCAACCAGTGAAGAACAAACACCATTGTAAATACAACCCATACTTATGTTTATGTATTTTCCCTTTAGTATCTCAACTATTTGCACATCATTACAACAGTGTACATATCCAATAATATAACATTTGAAATGTCTTTCTTCATTTGGAACTTTTGTGAGTGTAATGTTGACTGTTCATTTCTGATTGTTTATTTAACTTTTGTTTATTATCTATTCCACTTGCTTTGGCAGTGTAAACATATGTTTTCCATGCCAATAAAGCCCTGAATTGAATTGAAAAGTAGGGGTAGCAGAAAGAGAGAGAGAGAGAGAGAGAGAGAGAGAGAGAGAGAGAGAGAGAGAGAGAGAGAGAGAGGGTGATTGTGTGTCAGTGAGTGTACAGTCCACAGTGTTATCAGTGCTGCTGTAATCAGTTTTATAACAGGGTTAGAGCCAGACTCACTGGATCCACAGGCCAGACCTGTCTGCTTCCCAAATGGGACTCTATTCCCATGACTCAGGTCAAAAGTAGTGCACTATATAGGGACATGGTGCCATTTGGGACTCGTGTCTGGTCTGCTGGAAGATAGTACCAAACATGGGTCCAAATACTATTTAAAATCATGAAATATGCTTTAGCTGTCCTTAATTGAGTTTGCATGATGGAATGGAACCAATAGAACTGGCCCACAAGTGCAAACCCCGCCCACCTGGCACTCCAGGCGGGCTAAAGTGAACGCTCAAAGTATTTGAAAGAGTTCAGATAGTATTTGAACCCAGGTCTGGTTAGTTCGCAATTCAACGGCTCAAACACGAGACGTATGTGGCCGGGACTACAGTCAATCACGGACTACAAAAAGAAAACCCGCCTTGTCGCGGACATTGACGTCTTGCTCCCAGACAAATTAGACAACTTCTTTGCTCGCTTTGAGGACAATACAGAGCCATTGACACGGCCCGCTACCAAAGCCTGTGGGCTCTCCTTCTCCGTGGACAACGTGAGTAAAACATTTAAACGTGTTAACCCTCGCAAGGCTGCTGACCCAGACGGCATCCCTAGCCGCGTCCTCAGAGCAAGAGCAGACCAGCTGGCTGGAGTGTTTACGGACATATTCAATCAATCCCTATCCCAGTCTGCTGTTCCCACATGCTTCAAGATGGCCACCATTGTTCCTGTTCCCAAGAAAGCTAAGGTAACTGAACTAAATGACACTCACTTCTGTAATAATGAAGTGCTTTGAGAGGCTAGACAAGGACCATATCATCTCCACCCTACCTGATACCCTAGACCCACTCCAACTTGCTTACCGCCCCAATAGATCCACAGACGATGCAATCGCCATCACATTGCACACTGTCCTATCCCATCTGGACAAGAGGAATACCTATGTAAGAATGCTGTTCATTGACTACAACTCAGCATTCAACACCATAGTACCCTCCAAACTCGTCATTAAGCTTGAGACCCGGGGTCTGAACACCACCCTGTGCAACTGGGTCCTGGACTTTCTGACGGGCCGCCCCCAGGCGGTGAAGGTAGGAAACAACATCTCCACCCCGCTGATTCTCAACACTGGGACCCCACAAGGGTGCGTTCTCAGCCCTCTCCTGTACTCCCTGTTCACCCATGACTGTGTGACTGCCATGCACGCCTCCAACTCAATCATCAAGTTTGCGGATGACACTACAGTGGTAAGTTTGATTACCAACAACGACGAGACGGCCTACAGGGAGGAGGTGAGGGCCCTCAGAGTGTGGTGTCAGGAAAATAACCACTCACTCAACGTCAATAAAACAAAGCAGATGATCGTGGACTTCAGGAAACAGCAGAGGGAGCACCCCCCTATCCACATCGACGGGACAGTAGTGGAGAGGGTAGTAAGTTTTAAGTTCCTCTGCGTACACATCACGGACAAACTGAAATGGTCCACCCACACACAGGAGGCTGAAGAAATTTGGCTTGTCATCTAAAACACTCTCAAACTTTTACAGATGCACAATCGAGAGCATCCTGTCGGGCTGTATCACCGCCTGGTACGGCAACTGCACCGCCCTCAACCGCAAGGCTCTCCAGAGGGTAGTGCGGTCTGCACAACACATCACCGGGGTCAAACTACCTGCCCTCCAGGACACCTACAGCACCCGATGTCACAGGAAGGCCAAAAAGATCCTCAAGGACAACAACCACCCGAGCCACTGCCTGTTCACCCCGCTATCATCCAGAAGGCGAGGCACCTGTACTGACATCAAAGCTGGGACCGAGAGACTGAAAAACAGCTTTTATCTCAAGGCCATCAGACTGTTAAACAGCCATCACTAACATAGAGGCTGCTGCCAATATACAGACTCAAATCTCTGGCCACTTTAATCAATGGATTTAATAAAGGTATCTAGTCACTTTAAATAACGCCACTTTTGAATAATGTTTACATATCCTACATTACTCATCTCATATGTATATACTGTATTCTACACCATCTACTGCATCTTGCCTACGCTGCACGGCCATCTATTTATATGTACATATTCTTATTCATCTCTTTACATTTGTGTGTATTTGTGTGAATAAGGTAGTTGTTGTGAATTTGTTAGATTACTTGTCAGATTTTACTGCATAGTCGGAACTACAAACACAAGCATTTTGCTACACTCGCATTAACATCTGCTAACCATGTGTATGAGACCAATACAATTTGATTTACACACACACACACACACACACACACACACACACACACACACACACACACACACACACACACACACACACACACACACACACACACACACACACACACACACACACACACACACACACACACACACAGGTGTCTACTGCAGGCACGATGCACAGACACACCGACGGACACAACCCTGCTCACACCCAGTCCCACCACGCATACTTCCCAATCACATTCAAGCGTGAGTCAATGCCCCGTCCTATACATTCTTCCCTCTTTCAGTTTCCTTCCCTCCTCCTCATCCCCCGTTTCCCCTGAAGCACTTCCTCTTTTATAGGATCCTTCTCTCCACAGAGAGGAAGGACTGCAGACGGGAATGAAAGGAGGGAAGCGGAGAGAAAGAGATGCAGAAAAAACTAGATTAATGGACAGAAGGAAGCGGAGAGCCACTGAAATAGAGAGAAAGGGAGAAAGAGAGAGAACTCAAACAGGCTTTCCTCTTGACGCTGTAAATAATTCAATTTCTGTATTTTTTTTCCATCTTTTTTTCATTCCCTCATTCTCTCTGTTCTTTTTTAAAGGTATACTCAACTGGGAGCAGGCAGTCTGATTAATTGGCAATTAATGTTTAACGAGTTACAGCTGTGTTCAATTAGCACTGGTATCAGCGCTATTCCTCACGACACCTCTCTCCCTCTCCTTCTCCCTCTAGTATTCTCTCTCCCTCTCTCTCTAGTATTCTCTCTCCCTCTCTCCTTCTCCCTCTATCCCTCTCTCCTTCTCCCTCTAGTATTCTCTCTCCCTCTCTCTCTAGTATTCTCTCTCCCTCTCTCCTTCTCCCTCTATCCCTCTCTCCTTCTCCCTCTAGTATTCTCTGTCCCTCTCCAGCTCTCTCCTTCTCCCTCTAGTATTCTCTATCCCTCTCCAGCTCTCTCATTCTCCCTCTAGTATTCTCTGTCCCTCTCCAGCTCTCTCCTTCTCCCTCTAGTATTCTCTGTCCCTCTCCAGCTCTCTCCTTCTCCCTCTAGTATTCTCTGTCCCTCTCCAGCTCTCTCCTTCTCCCTCTAGTATTCTCTGTCCCTCTCCAGCTCTCTCCTTCTCCCTCTAGTATTCTCTGTCCCTCTCCAGCTCTCTCCTTCTCCCTCTAGTATTCTCTGTCCCTCTCCAGCTCTCTCCTTCTCCCTCTAGTATTCTCTGTCCCTCTCCAGCTCTCTCCCTCTCTCCTTCTCCCTCCCTCTCCAGCTCTCTCCCGTCCCTCTCACTCCCCCTCTCTCTCTCTCTCTCTCTCTTTTCCCAAAATGTCCTATATCCCATTCCCTTTGGTTCTCGCTGTCATCATGTCACATGGTAGAGAGAAAGACATCCGCTGTATAGATACTACCTATCTATCATGAGTGATAGTAGATGTGATGAATTCACAATCAGTACAAATGGCCTTCTTTTCAATGGCACCCCCCCTCCCTTTTCTCTCTGTCTCTCATCCCTTTCTTCCTCCTATTTATCTCATTCCTCGGCCTCTCTGTCAAAACACAACGTCTCATCACTAAGTCTTAAGTGTGTGTGTGCGGCGCGCGTGTGTGTGTGTGTGTGTGCGTCTGTGTACAATGCTGTTGATGACAGGTGGATAAATGTAAAGCCTGTTCAACCAGAGAGCAACCTATAGAGGACCAAATACCAGACACGTTCTCATACGGTACACACACACACACACACACACACACACACACACACACACACACACAAACACACACACACACACACACACACACACACACACACACACACACACACACACACACACACACACACACACACACACACACACACACACACACACACACACACACACACACACACACACACACACACGGACACACACTCACTTCACTTTAGGGGTTACAGCGGTTCTTCAAGAGCTGGTTGATCCACAAAGCTGAGTGTGCAGTACACAACATGTCTGAAACATGTCATGTTGACATGTAGTACATCACAACACCATCAGACAGACAGTCTAGTGGGAGAACAGCAGGCAGAGCACTAAAGCAACATGAACAAAGACAGAGGGAGGAGAGAGAGAGAGAGAGAGAGAGAGAGAGAGAGAGAGAGAGAGAGAGAGAGAGGAGAGAGAGAGAAGAGAGAAGAGAGAGAGAGAGAGAGAGAGAGGTTGAATATGTATGTGTGTGTTCGTGCAGGTAGGCTACACATGTTCGAGCAAAAGTGTGTGATAGTGAGTGTGTGATAGTGATTGTGAAGGTGTGTGTATGTGTGTGGAGCTGGCTGTTGGTCGTGGTCTTTTCATAGCCTCCTTTTCAATCGTCTTTCATTCAAATCGGATACCTCCACCCATCTGTTCACAAAGAAAGGGGGAGAACAAGAAGGGGGTGGGGGGCGAGAGGGAAGAGGTGACAGGAGAATACAGAGCTGGCTATCACTATTCATCTCTCCGTCTGCCTCCTCCTTCTACTTTATCATCTGTTTTTCTTTGTCTCCCTCCCTCTCCATCCCTCCCTCCCTCCCTCCCTCTCCATCCCTCCCTCCCTCTCTATCCCTCCCTCTCCATCCCTCCCTCTCTATCCCTCCCTCCCTCCCCCCTTCTCTATCACTCCCTCTCTCTCCCTCCCTCCCTTCCTCCCAGCATGACCTGAGCTGTCCTCTCTATCTCTCCCTCCCTCCCTCCCTCCCAGCATGACCTGAGCTGTGTGAATACCTGTCTGAGTGACTGACTCCCTCCCCCCTCCCCCCACTCCGCATGCTCCGTTCCCTCCTCCCACTCTTCTCCTTCGTCTCCCCTGAATAGAGACAGAATGGAGCTCAGCTCTTCTCCAAGGAACCCAGCAGGTGTGTGTACAGTACGTGTGAGTCTTTAAGCGAATGTGTGTCTGTGTCTGTGCCTGTGCCTGTGTGTGTGTGTGTGTGTGTGTGTGTGTGTGTGTGTGTGTGTGTGTGTGTGTGTGTGTGTGTGTGTGTGGGGGGGGGGGGGGGGGGGGGGGGTGGACAATGGGATGTCTGGCTTCAACAAGGGACTCTCAGCCCATTTCCAGCTCCTGGCTCAGCCAACCAACTGACACAGCAGTGCTAATCTATTAGGACACACACACACACACACCTCTATTCCTCTCACCTGCCACAGTCGTCCTCCCACCGCGTGTGTTCTGTGCGTGGGTGTGTACCTGCGTGGGCCAGGTATCGCCTGTACCTGTAACACAAGCACACAACGGCTTTGAATAACACACACTGACACACACGGACAGAATCTGATGGTAAGTTGTGTACATACTGAAGTGTAGCTTCTAGAGAAGTGTATGAAAGTCAGTTTCCTGACTTCGATGAGTAAACAAACGGGTTTAGTTCCGTCACAACACACCCTGTTGCACTACTAATCCCCAGCACATTAGAACATAACTGCAGGCAAGGTGTGTGTGACTAGGTCTGTGAGGCTGGTCCGTCCAGACTAATAATGCTACGGTTCTAAGAGCAGTCCTCTGCTTACCACTGATAGTTATTCGGCGGGCGCACGCACGCACACGCACACGCACACCTAATGAGCGTCCAGGAGTTATACTGATTACTGCTGCTAGTGGAGACAGCCATTATGCCCTCCACTTAGCCAGCCAAGACACAGACAGACACACAGGACACACACACACACACTGTGACTTATCATGCCTCAGTTGTACAGTAGAAGCGTGTACATGAAGCCTGTATTCCCTCAGCATAGCCATGCAAAACTACGGTCATGTAGCCTCACTCAGAAAGTATCCACACCCCTCGACTTGAACCACATTTTGTCGTGTTACAGCTTGAACTTAAAATGGATTCCATGGAGATTTTGTGTCACTGGCCTACAAACAATAGCGCATAATGTCAAAGTAGAATTATGTTTTGAGATTATTATTTTATTTTTTAAACAAATTAATTAAAAATAAAAAGCTGAAATGTCTTGAGTCAATAAGTGTTCAACCCCTTTGCTAAATAAGTGCAGGAGTCAACATTTGCTTAACAAGTCACATAATAAGTAGCATGCACTCACTCTTGTGTGCAATAATAATAGATTTTTGAATGACTACCTCATCTCTGTACCCCACACTTACAATTATCTATACAGTCTCTCAGTTGAGCAGTGCATTTCATATACAGATTCTACCACAAAGACCAGGGAGGTTTCCCAGTGCCTCGTAAAGAAGGGCACCTATTGGTAGATAGGTAACAATCAAAAAATACATTGAATATCCCTTTAAGCATGGTGAAGTTATTAATTACACTATGGATGGTGTACCAATACACCCAGTCACTACAAAGATACAGGCGTCCTTCCTAACTCAGTTACCGGAGAGGAAGGAAACCGCTCAGGGATTTCACCACGAGGCCAATGGTGACTTTAACACAGTTACAGAGTTTAATGTCTGTGATAGGAGAAAATTGAGGATGGATCAACAACATTGTAGTTACTCCACAATACTAACCTAAATGACAGAGTGAAAAGAAGGGAGTCTATATAGAATATAACATATTCCAAAACATGCATCCTGTTTGCAACAAAGCACTAAATTAAAACTGCAATAAAAATTGGCAAACAATTTAACTTTGTATTGAATACAAAGAGTTATGTTTCGAGCAAATCCAACACAACACATCACTGAGTACCACTCTTCATATTTTCAAGTATGGCGATGGCTGCATCATGTTATGGGTATGCTTGTCATCAGGCAAGGACAAGGGCGTTTTTTCTTGGATAAAAAGAAACGGAATAGAGCTAAGAACAAGCAAAATCCTAGAGGAAAACCTGGATCAGTTTGCTTTCCAACAGACACTGGGAGACAAATTCACCTTTCAGTAGTACAATAACCTAAAACACAAGGCCAAATATACACTGGAGTTGCTTACCAAGATGACATTGAATGTTCCTGAATAGGTACAGTTTTAACTTAAATCTTCTTGAAAATGTATGTCAAGACTTGGAAATGGCTGTCTAGCAAAGATCAACAACCAACTTGACAGAGCTTGAATCATTTTTTCAAGAATAATGTGCAAATATTGTTCAATCCAGGTGTGCAAAGCTCTTAGAGACGTACCCGGAAAGATGTAATCACTGCCAAAGGTGATTCTAACATGTATTGACTCAGGGGTGTGAATACTTATGTGTATTTCATACATTTGCAAACATTTCTAAAAACACGTTTTCAAGTATGTGTTAGTGTGTCATTATGGGTTAGTGTGTGTAGATGAGTGAGAGAAAAAACATTTATTTAATCCATTTCTTAATTCAGGCTTTCTGAAGGCACTGTACATAATGTAGTGACCCATCTCATCCATACATGAGCTCACAACAAAGAACATCTGCAGAAACACACGGAAACCCCAGCATTTCCTGTTTAGGCTAAGCGCCTGTTTATCCGAGCGTGTTGGTGTGCGTTTATGTGTGTATGCATGGGATTAGGGGATGGTCATATGTCATAATAATGACATCACACTCACAAGAGCCAAACAGCAAAAAAGCCAAAACATTTCTGCTAAACCCTAAATATTCCATCATTCAAGATTTCCATCTAAGTATAATCCCCTGGATTCCAACATTCTGGAATTATTCCCGGGATCATCTCCCTGCTATGGTCTGGCAGCAGGCAGAGAGAGATAGAGAGAGGGGTATTAGGGAAAGGGGGGATGAGGAGTATGAAACAGGGAGAGACAGAAAGAGAGAGATATACGAGTTAGAGTGGGAGGAACGAGGGAAGGGAGGAGAAGTCTTGCTGTGCTTGCAGTCCCCCTGTGGCCATGTTCAGTGTGCGTTGAGGAATGCGCGTGCTCTGTTTCCTCCTCTTTTCTTCCTTCAGGAGGTACGTTGCTACCTACACTCGAGCCAGCTGGGCTAACTCAGATCTGCCTGACAACAGCCTGGGGCCACACACACACACACAAACGCGGGCACGCTTCAATGCAAACACACTACACAAACGCATGCACTTGTGCAGACACACACACAAGACACACAGATACGCACAACAAAGCAAAATGAAAGGGACCTCGGGACAGAGTCTTGGGGAACGCCCAACGGAACAATGACACAACTACTTTAAACTACACACCTAACCTCACATAGGAGTTAGCTAGGAATCATCTCGTTTATACAAGGGGCTACCTTGGGACAAAAAAATGGAGCACCCCCTCTTCTTTGGGGAGTTGGTTCATTCCTTTAGCATGTGGAATGTACAACAGGAACAGCTTGCATTTCATGACAGGGTGGCGCGATCCGAGCAGGGAGGGAGTTATCCGGCCCAGGGCGTAAGGAGGGGGTGAACTGGTTTACAGGGTATTTTTAGAAGTGTAATTTATACTCAGTATGCAATGCATGCTGTAGCTGCACTGTGGTGCACAATGCTATACAGTACACTAAAATACATATGGGTCGGGGAGTGTTTTAAGTTTTAATGTCACGTGCACAGGTACACTGATATGCTATATACAGTATATTGTACACAGATAGAACTACAAACACATTCACATGCAAAACCTCACACACACACTCAACTACACATGACATTCATACAGTGCCGTAATAAAGTATTCATTCCTCTCGACTTATTCCACATTTTGTTGTTACAGCATGAATTTAAAATGGCTTAAATCATTTCTCTCACACATCTACACACAATATCCCATAATGACAAAGTGGAAACAAGTTTAGACATTTTTGCAGATTTATTGAAAATGAAATACAGAAATATATCTCATTTACATAAGTATTCACAACCCCGAGTCAATACGTTGTAGAAGCACCTTCGGAAGCGATTACAGCTGTGAGTCTTTCTGGGTAAATCTTTTAAGAGTGTTGCACACCTGGATTGTGCAACATTTACCCATGATTCTTTTCAAAATTCTCCAAGCACTGACAAATTGGTTGTTGATCATTGCTAGACAAACATTTTCAGGTCTTGCCATAGATTTTCAAGTAGATTTAAGTCAAAGCTGTAACTCAGCCATTTAGGAACATTCACTGTCTTCCTGGTAAGCAGCAGGTAGCCTAGTGGTTAGAGCGTTGGCCCAGTAACCGGAAAGGTTGCTAGATCGAATCCCTGAGCTAACAAGGTCAAAATCTGTCGTTCTGAACAAGGCAGTTAACACACTGTTCCTAGGCCGTCATTGTAAATAAGAATTTGTCCTTAATTGACTTGCCTGGTTAAATAAGACATAAAATAACCAACTCCAGTGTATATTTGGCCTTGAGTTTTATGTTGTTGTCCTGCTGAGAGGTGAATTCATCTCCCAGTGTCTGGTAGAAAGCAGACTGAACCAGGTTTTCCTCTAGGAGTTTGCCTGTGCTTAGCATCATTCCGTTAATTTTTTATCCTGAAAAACAGCCCAGTCCTTAACGATTACTAGCATACCCATAACATACGTGAAAATATGGAGAGTGGTACTCAGTAATGCGTTCTATTGGATTTGACCCAAACATAACACTTTGTATTCTCGCCTGGTTCACTAACTACTTCTCAGATAGAGTTCAGTGTGTTAAATCGGAGGGCCTGTTGTCCGGACCTCTGGCAGTCTCTATGGGGGTGCCACAGGGTTCAATTCTCGGGCCGACTCTTTTCTCTGTATATATCAATGATGTTGCTCTTGCTGCTGGTGATTCTTTGATCCACCTCTACACAGATGACACCATTCTGTATACATCTGGCCCTTACAAACCTCCAAATGAGCTTCAACGCCATACAACACTCCTTCCGTGGCCTCCAACTTCACTTAAATTCTAGTAAAACTAAATGCATGCTCTTCAACCGATCGCTGCCCGCACCCGCCCGCCCGACTAGCATCACTAGGACGATTCTGACTTAGAATATGTGGACAACTATAAATACCTAGGTGTCTGGCTAGACTGTAAACTCTCCTTCCAGACTCACATTAAGCATCTCCAATCCAAAATTAAATCTAGAATCGGCTTCCTATTTCGCAACATGCTGCCAAACACACCCTCGTAAAACGGACTATCCTACCGATCCTTGACTCCGGCGATGCCATTTACAAAATAGCCTCCAACACTCTACTCAGCAAACTGGATGTAGTCTATCACAGTGCCATCCGTTTTGTCACCAAAGCCCCATATACTACCCACCACTGCGAACTGTATGCTCTCGTTGGCTGGTCCTCGCTACATATTCGTCGCCAAACCCACTAGCTCCAGGTCATCTATAAGTCTTTGCTAGGTAAAGCTAGCCCTATCTCAGCTCACTGGTCACCATAGCAACACCCACCCGTAGCACGCGCTCCAGCAGGTATATCTCACTGGTCACCCCCAAAGCCAATTCCTACTTTGACCGCCTTTCCTTCCAGTTCTCTGCTGCCAATGACTGGAACGAATTGCAAAAACCACTGAAGTTTGAGACATATCTCCCTCACTAACTTTAAGCGTCAGCTGTCAGAGCAGCTTACCGATCGCTGCAGCTGTACACGGCCCATCTGTAAATAGCCCATCCAACCAACTACCTACATCATCTTGTTTTTGTTTTTCTGCTCTTTTGCACACCAGTATTTCTACTTGCACATCCTCATCTGCACATATATCACCCCAGTGTAAATTGCTAAATTACTTCACCACTATTGGCCTATTTATTGCCTTACCTCCTTACTTGGATTTGCACACACTGTATACAGATTTTTCTATTGTGTTATTGACTGTACGTTTTTTTATCCCATGTGTAACTCTGTGTTATTGTTTTTGTCGTACTGCTTTGCTTTATCTTGGCCAGGTCGCAGTTGTAAATGAGAACTTGTTCTCAACTGGCCTACCTGGTTAAACAAAGGTGAAATAAAAAATAAATGTTCAAAAGTATTCAGGACAAAAAGTGAATTGCTTTGCCACATTCTTTGTAGTATTACTTTAGTTCCTTGTTGCAAACAGGATGCATGTTTTGGAATATTTTATATTCTGTACAGGCTTCCTTCTTTTCACTTTATCAATTAGGTTAGTATTGTGGAATAACTACAATGTTGTTGATCCATCCTCAGTTTTCTCCTATCACAGCCATTAAACTGTTATATAGTCACCATTGGCCTCATGGTGAAATCTCTGAGCGGTTTCCTTCCTCTCCGGCAACTGAGTTAGGAAGGACACCTGTATCTTTGTAGTGACTGGGTGTATTGATACACCATCCAAAGTGTAATTAATAACTTCACCATCCTCAACGGGATATTCAATGTCTTATACATTTATTTTTACCCATCTACCAATAGGTGCCATTCTTTGAGAAGGATTGTAAAAGCTCCCTGGTCTTTGTGGTTGAATCTGTGTTTGAAATTCACTGCTCGACTGAGGGACTTTAAAGATAATTGTATGTGTGGGGTACAGAGATGAGGTAGACATTCAAATATCATGTTAAACACTATTATTGCACAGTGAGTCCATGCAACTTATTATGTGATTTGTTAAGCAAATTTTGACTCCTGAACATATTTAGCCTTGTCACAACAAAGGGGTTGACTACTTATTGACACAAGACATTTCAGCTTTTGTATTAATTTATACAAATTTCAAAAGATATAATTCCACTTTGACCTTATAGTGTATCGTGTGTAGGCCAGTGACAAAAAATATATAAATGGAATCCTTTTTAAATTCAGGCTTTAACACAACAAAATGTGGGACAAAATCAATGGGTGTGAATACTTTGAGGCACTGTACCAGCACACTAAACACACACATACAGTACCATACACACATAGAACACACACACATACAAATCTGTACGTACACACCCCTGATGTGGCCAGGCCTATTGGGTGTGCACTGTGCAGCTGTCGCCCAACAAACAAACAGCCACGAGTCTCAACAACCTCTGAATCACACCGTTGCCTTGTTTAACCTGAGAATAGAAAGGGAGGGAGAGAGAGAGAAGCCGAGAGGGAGAAAGAACGAGTGGAGAGAGAAACAGAGGGAGAGAGAAACCATATGGAGCACGGAGACCTAGTTTGACGTCTCTCCCCCGCCTCCCCTCTCTAATTCTCCCACACACCTGGGAAGGTTATCCCTCTTGGAATCAGAGAATTCCCACCGGCAACCAGCAGAACTCGCAATTAAAACTAAACTTTAATTAGTTTTCACTTTCTCACCCTTCCTCCCTCTCTCTCCACCTATCCTCCCTCTACTCACGTCTTCTCTCTCTATTCCACAGGGGTGTTCAGGGTGCTGTAGGACGATGTGAGTGAGACTGTGAACTTCTAACTATTCCCACGTTTAGAAGCTGAACTAATCAATGAGGAAAGGATAAGTGAGACAGAGGAATGGGGGATCACACTCTCACATACAAAGTGTGTGTGTGTGTGTGTGTGAATGTGTGTGTGTGCACATCGAGAACATAACTACTAAACTCAGCAACAACAAAAAAGTCCCTTTTTCAGGACCCTGTCTTTCAAAGATAATTCGTAAAAATTCAAATAACTTCACAGATCATCATTGTAAAGGGTTTCCGATGCTTGTTCAATGAACCATAAACAATTAATGAACATGCACCTGTGGAACGGTCGCTAAGACACCAACAGCTTACAGACGGTAGGCAATTAAGGTCACAGTTATGAAAACCTAGGACATTAAAGAGGCCTTTCTACTGACTCTGAAAAACACCAAAAGAAAGATGCCCAGGGTCCCTGTTCATCTGCGTGAAAGTGCCTTAAGCATGCTGCAAGGAGGCATGAGGACTGCAGATGTGGCCAGGGCAATAAATTACTGTGAGACGCCTAAGACAGCGCTACAGGAAGACAGGACGGACAGCTGATCGTCCTTGCAGTGGCAGATCACGTGTAACAACACCTGCACAGGATCGGTACATCCTGTGGCCACAACAACTGCCTGAGTTACACCAGGAACGTACAATCCCAATCCCAGTGCTCAGACTGTCTGCAATAGGCTGAGAGAGGCTGGACTGAGGGCTTGTAGGCCTGTCGTAAGGCAGGTCCTCACCAGACATCACCGGCAACAACATCGCCTATAGGCACAAACCACCGTCGCTGGACCAGACAGGACTGGCAAAAAATGCTCTTCATTGACGAGTCGCGGTTTTGTCTCACCGGGGGTGATGGTCGGATTCGCGTTTACCTTCGAAGGAATGAGTATTACACCGAGGCCTGTACTCTGGAGCGGGATTGATTTGGAGGTGGAGGGTCCGTCATGGTCTAGGGCAGTGTGTCAAAGCATCATCGGACTGAGCTTGTTGTCATTGCAGGCAATCTCAACGCTGTGCGTAACATGGGAAGACATCCTCCTCCCTCATGTGTTACCCTTCCTGCAGGCTCATCCTGACATGACCCTCCAGCATGACCATGCCATACTGCTCATTCTGTGCGTGATTTCTTGCAAGACAGGAATGTCAGTGTTCTGCCATGGCCAGTGAAGAGCCCGGATCTCAATCCCATTGAGCACGTCTGGGACCTGTTCGATCGGAGGGCGAGGGCTTGGGCCATTCCCCCCAGACATGTCCGGGAACTTGCAGGTGCCTTGGTGGAAGAGTGGGGTAACATCTCACAGTAAGAACAGGCAAATCTGGTGCAGTCCATGAGGAGGAGATGCACTGTAGTACTTAATGCAGCTGGTGGCCACACCAGATACTGACTGTTACTTTTGATTTTGACCCCCCCCCCCCCCCTTTGTTCAGGGACACATTATTCAATTTCTGTTAGTCACGTCTGTGGAACTTGTTCAGTTTATGTCTCAGTTGTTGAATCTTGTTATGGTCATACAAATATTTACACATGTTAAGTATTCTGAAAATAAACACAATTGACAGTGAGAGGACATTTCTTTTTTTTGCTGAGTTTATGACTACAACGTCTACTGCATTGATAACCATACCACAGTGCAGACTGAGGTACTCTATATTATAAAGTTGGTCTAAAAATGTTGGGAGTCCAGTCGGCTTTGAAGTCCTCGGGCCTGACCCCCGTGGTGACCTCCAGCAGGACCAATGAGAAGCCAGCAAGGTAGCATGGTCAGGGGCAAAGAGAATACCCTCCATACTACCATGGCTGCCCCCATCCTGACTTGAACTAGCTACATCCTACACATCAAAGATGAACACAGACTGCCCTGCCCCCCCCCCCTTTTAGTCAGGGTGTGAGTGAGTGTGTCTGTGTGGGTGTGTACATTCGGAAAGTATTCAGACCCCTTGACTGTTTCCACGTTTTGTTACGTTACAGCCTTCTTCTAAAATTGATTCAATTATATTTTTCCCTCATCAATCTACACACAATACCCCATAATGAAAAAGTGAAAGCAGGTTTCAGAAAGTTTAGCAAATGTATTAAAAAATAAAACACAGAAACACCTTATTTCCATAAGTATTCAGACCCTTTGCTTTAAGACTTGAAATTGAGCTCAGTTGCATCCTGTTTGCATTGATCATCCTTGAGATGTTTCCACAACTTGATTGGAGTCCACCTGTGGTAAATTCAATTGATTGGACATGATTTGCAAAGGCACACACCTGTCTATATAAGGTCCCACAGTTGACAGTGCATGTCAGAGCAAAAACCAAGCCATGAGGTAGAAAAAATTGTCCGTAGAGCCCTGAGACAGGACTGTGTCGAGGCACAGATCTGGGGAAGGGTACCAAAAATTTCCAACAGCGTTGAAGGTCCCCAAGAACACAGTGTCCTCCATCACTCTTAAACTGAAGAAGCTTGGAACTACCAAGACTCTTCCTAGAGCTGGCCGCCCGGCCAAACTGAGCAATCGGGGGAGAAGTGTCTTGATCAGGGAGGTGAACAAGAACACAGTGGTCACTCTGACAGAGCTCCAGAGTTTCTCTGTGGAGAAGGGAGAATATATATATATATATTTTTTAAACCCTTTATTTAACTACTAATTCTTATTTACAATGACGGCCTACCGGGGAACAGAGGGTTAATTGCCTTGCTCAGGGGTAGAACGACAGATTTTTACCATGTCAGTTCGGGGATTCGATCCAGTAACCTTTTGGCTACTGGCCCAACCTGCCGCCCTAGAAGGAGAACCATCTCTGCAGCACTCCACCAATCAGACCTATTTGGTAGAGTGGCCAGACGGAAGCCACTCCTCAGTAAAAGGCACATGACAGCACCAAAAGGACTCTCAGACCATGAGAAACAAGTTTCTCTGGATTGAACTCTGTGCCCTGAATGCCAAGCGTCACGTCTGGAGGAAACCTGGCACCATCCCTACGGTGAAGCATGGTGGTGGCAGCATCATGTTGTGGGGATGTTTTTCAGAGGCAGGGACTGGGAGACTAGTCAGGATCGAGGGAATGATGAACAGAGCAAAGAGAGATCCTTGATGAAAACCTGCCTCAGAGGGCTCAGGACCTCAGTTTGGGGCGAAGGTTGACCTTCCAACAGGACAACGACCCTAAGCACACAGCTAAGACAACGCAGGAGTGGCTTCGGGACAAGTCTCTGAATGTTCTTGAGTGGCCCATCCGGAGCCCGGACTTGAACCCGATCGAACATCTCTGGACAGACCTGAAAATAGCTGTGCAGCGATGCTCCCCATCCAACCTGACCGAACTTGAGAGGATCTGCAGAGAATAATGGGAGAAACTCCCCAAATACAGGTGTGCCAAGCTTGTAGCGTCATACCCAAGAAGACTCAAAGCTGTAATCGCTGCCAAAGGTGCTTCAACAAAGTACTGAGTAAAGGATGTGAATACTTATGTAAATGTCATATTTCAGGGTTTTTTTGTAATAAATTTGCAAACATTTCTAAAAACCTGCTTTCGCTTTTTCATTATGAGGTATTGTGTGTAGATTGATGAGGGGAAAAAAACAATTTCATCAATTTTAGAATAAGGCTGTAACGTAACGTGGAAAAAAGTCAGGGGGTCTGAATACTTTCCGAATCCACTGTATGTCGTGTGTGTGTGTGTGGCGACTACTCCTGTGTGTAGATTAGATTAGAGTATAGTATTACTTTATTAATCCCAACATGGGAAAGTGTTTTATCCCCGCAGGCATCATCAATGACATACAATGACAGGACACGCAACAATGTCCAACACATTAAGACATATAAAGGCCCCTGCACCAACCGTAGTCTCCCTAAAAGAATAGTCTGATTCAAGTGTTGTTTTCTATCCCACACTGGGGGGAAACAGGCAACGACATTTTCCTATAGAGAGACCTCATAAACAGTTAATCAATTACAAGCAATAAAAAGCCTCCTGGCTGTCAGTAGAAATGACCGTCTAAACCTCTCTGTGGAACATCTGGGCAGGATGGACCTGCTACTGAAGCTGCTCCTGTGTTGAATTATAGAGTGCTGTGGAGTGGGTGTGGGTCATCACAGTGCTGTGGAGTGGGTGTGGGTCATCACAGTGCTGTGGAGTGGGTGTGGGTCATCAGAGTGCTGTGGAATGGGTGTGGGTCATCAGAGTACTGTGGAGTGGGTGTGTGTCATCAGAGTGCTGTGGAGTGGGTGTGTGTCCTCAGAGTGCTGTGGAGTGGGTGTGTGTCATTGTCCATGATCATGTGGGGTATTTACTTGCAGCCTTTTTATGAACATGTCCTGCACTAAATTCCAGCACACAATGGCATAGGTCACTCCACTCGCCACGACACTGCTATAGCACATACAAAGTATTTTGTCACATACATTAAAAGATCCAAACTCCCTTATTAAAAAGTACTGTCTGGATTGGGCTTTTTTTTGTAGACATTGTGAGAATTCTCCTGCGTGTGTCTCTGTACGACGTGGACACAGCTATTTACATATTTACTCAGCATCCCCTCCCCCACTAGGCCTGGCTGCTAGGACACCTTCCTTCGGGCACGTGCAGAGGCAGGACCGCCTGTCCTGACCTTTAACCCTCTGGCAGAGCCACCTCTGCGACCCGGGGCTTTCATCTGATGACCAATCCCCCTGACCTCTCACCTCTGGCACCTGACCTGCTGCTACAACCAAGGAAGGCTCTGGGATGCTGACGTGTGTGTGTGTGTGTGTGTGTGTGTGTGTGTGTGTGTGTGTGTGTGTGTGTGTGTGTGTGTGTGTGTGTGTGTGTGTGTGTGTGTGTGTGTGTGATAGCCCGATACATTGTGTAGGGTTCGCATCTGGATATCTCTGTTAGTGTAGTCAGTGCTTAACTGTGTGTGTGTGTGTGTGTGTCAAGGTTAGTCCAATGCTGTCATTCAAAGCCCTCCCGTGTGGTGGAAGGGGTCTGTTGCTCTGTGAAGGGAGAGATTAGGTCTAACTGAAAGCTCTGGCTCTTCGCAATGAAAGCGATTCTACACACGGCACAAGAGAGAGCACACAAACACACACACTTGTGCGTATACCAAAACACAAACCACCACCCCCACAGATGCATAATGAACAGCGCACATGCATGCACACACTCACATTACACAGGACAGAGAGTCAGAGCCCAAACTAAAAAATACTATAGCGTATACTATGGTAGGAATACTCTAGTATTCACTGTAGTGTGTTTGCTGACTTTACTGTAGTATTCACTTTGTAGTATAATGTAGTAGTTACAGTTTACTACAGTATAAATACTGTAGTAAAAAAAAGAGAGTAGTATATACTATATTATAAACCGGGTGGTTCGAGCCCTGAATGCTGATTGGCTGAAAGCTGTGGTATATCAGACCTTGTACCAAGGGTATGACAAAAACACATTTTTTACTGTTCTAATTATGTTGGTAACCAGTTTATAATAGCAAGAAGGCACTTCTGGGATTTGTGGTATATGGCCACTATAACACGGCTAAGGGCTGCATCCAGGCATTCCACGTTGCGTCGTGCTTAAGAACAGCCCTTAGCTGTGGTATATTGGCCATGTACCACACCTCCTCGGACATTATTGCTTAAGTATTTACTATATTGTTTTTGCGCACTGTAGAGTACTGTAGTATGTACTATAGTGTTTTGGGGACATTACTCTAGTATTTACTGTAGTGTTTTGGGGACATTACTGTAGTATTTACTGTAGTGTTTTGGGGACATTACTGTAGTATTTACTATAGTGTTTTGGGGACATTACTCTAGTATTTACTGTAGTGTTTTGGGGACATTACTGTAGTATGTACTATAGTGTTTTGGGGACATTACTCTAGTATTTACTGTAGTGTTTTGGGGACATTACTGTAGTATTTACTGTAGTGTTTTGGGGACATTACTGTAGTATTTACTATAGTGTTTTGGGGACATTACTGTAGTATTTACTGTAGTGTTTTGGGGACATTACTGCAGTATTTACTATAGTGTTTTGGGGACATTACTCTAGTATTTACTGTAGTGTTTTGGGGACATTACTGCAGTATTTACTATAGTGTTTTGGGGACATTACTCTAGTATTTACTATAGTGTTTTGGGGACATTATTGTAGTATTTACTGTAGTGTTTTGGGGACATTACTCTAGTATTTACTGTAGTGTTTTGGGGACATTACTCTAGTATTTACTATAGTGTTTTGGGGACATTATTGTAGTATTTACTGTAGTGTTTTGGGGACATTACTCTAGTATTTACTGTAGTGTTTTGGGGACATTATTGTAGTATTTACTGTAGTGTTTTGGGGACATTACTGCAGTATTTACTGTAGTGTTTTGGGGACATTATTGTAGTATTTACTGTAGTGTTTTGGGGACATTACTCTAGTATTTACTGTAGTGTTTTGGGGACATTATTGTAGTATTTACTGTAGTGTTTTGGGGACATTACTGTAGTATTTACTGTAGTGTTTTGGGGACATTACTGCAGTATTTACTGTAGTGTTCTGGGGACATTACTGCAGTATTTACTGTAGTGTTTTGGGGACATTATTGTAGTATTTACTGTAGTGTTTTGGGGACATTACATTATTTACTAGGGATGCACGATATATCGGTGAACATCTAGCTTCTATCTCAAGGCCATCAGACTGTTAAACAGCCACCACTAACATTTAGTGGCCGCTGCCAACATACTGACTCAACTCCAGCCACTTTAATAATGGTAATTGATGGGAATTATGTAAAAATGTACCACTAGCCACTTTAAACAATGCCACTTAATATAATGTTTACATACCCTACATTACTCATCTCATATGTATATGTATATACTGTACTCTATATCATCTACTGCATCTTGCCATCTTTATGTAATACATGTATCACTAGCCACTTTAAACTATGCCACTTTATGTTTACATACCCTACATTACTCATCTCATATGTATATACTGTACTCTATACCATCTACTGCATCTTGCCTATGCCGTTCTGTACCATCACTCATTCATATAGCTTTATGTACATATTCTTTATCCCTTTACACTTGTGTGTATAAGGTAGTAGTTGTGGAATTGTTAGGTTAGATTACTTGTTGGTTATTACTGCATTGTCGGAACTAGAAGCACAAGCATTTCGCTACACTCGCATTAACATCTGCTAACCATGTGTATGTGACAAATAAAATTTGATTTGAACATATCGGAATCGGCCGATATTAGCTAAAAATGGCAACATCGGTATTGGCCGATGTCTGGTTTAACGCCGATGTGAAAAACCAATGTCAAAGCTGACCTATATAACGTAGGTACAGGACGTAATGACGCCACGTAAAATGTTGCGCTACACGTGCAACACAGCATTCCTAACCTAGCCCACAATGTCTGCTGTGTGGATCGAGGAGTCAACAAGTCGAGCAGTCATTTGAAAGAGTAAGAACATTTCAGCGAGACAACTCAAAGGCAAAATCCATTAACGCCAAGATAATGGAATTCATTGCCCTTGACAATTAACCGTTCTCTGTCGTGGGTGATGTTGGCTTTCGTGACTGGTCGAGCACCGGTACACGCTAACGTTACCAAGTGCGCTATTGTTCAGATGTTGCCCTACCGGAGTTACACAGTAATAGCGCCACTGCTATTAGCTTCACAATATACTATGAAACCACCTCCCCAGTCAGCCTATTGTGTATCTTGACATTCATATTGCACTGTACAGCTTTACCTAAGAATTGGGGATCAATGAAATGGGGTAAGAGTCTACACAATACCCAATATATTTTTTCCCAACGTCCTCCTCAGAGTTATCAGACTCCAAAACATCCGCGTAGTATTGTTTTTCCTCGGGAATAGTGTTCAATACACATAGGTTGACAGTAAATGTGGCTCAATTCACAGATCTTTCAGAATCCCGCAATAAGAGCTGCGATGCTAATGTTCTCTGGTTGTCACTGAGTAGACTGATACCCCATGTCAATAATCCACAATCCATAGATAAGGCTGGACAGTGAAATAAGTATGCCCTCAATGCAATTCTAAAGTGTAAGTATTTTATTTTTTATTTAACTAGGCAAGTCTTAAGAACAAATTCTTATTTACAATGACGGCCTACCAAAAGGCCTCCTGTTGGGACGGGGGCTGGGATTAAAAATAGAAAATAAAAATATATATAAATATAGGACAAAACACAAATTCAGGACAAGAGAGACACCACAACAATACATAAAGAGTGACCTAAGACGACAACATAGCAAGGCAGCAACACATGACAACACAGCATGGTAGCAACACAACATGACAACAACATGGTAGCAACACAACATGGTAGCAGCACAAAACATGGTACAAACATTATTGGGCACAGACAACAGCACAAAGGGCAAGAAGGTAGAGACAACAATACATCACACAAAGCAGCCACAACTGTCATTAAGAGTGTCCATGATTGAGTCTTTGAATGAAGAGATTGAGATAAAACTGTCCAGTTTGAGTGTTTGTTGCAGCTCGTTCCAGTCGCTAGCTGCAGCGAACTGAAAAGACAAGCAACGCAGGGATGTTTGTGCTTTGGGGACCTTTAACAGAATGTGACTGGCAGAACGGTGTTGTATGTGGAGGATGATGTTGTATGTGGAGGCTGCAGTAGATGTCTCAGATAGGGGGGAGTGAGGCCTAAGAGGGTTTTATAAATAAACATCAACCAGTGGGTTTTGCGACGGGTATACAGAGATGACCAGTTTACAGAGGAGTATAGAGTGCAGTGATGTGTCTTATAAGGAGCATTGGTGGCAAATCTGTTGGCCGAATGATAAAGAACATCTAGCCGCTCAAGAGCACCCTTACCTGTCGATCTATAAATTATGTCTCCATAATCTAGCATGGGCATCTGAATCAGGGTTAGTTTGGTAGCTGGGGTGAAAGAGGAGTGATTATGATAGAGGAAACCAAGTCTAGATTTAACTTTAGCCTGCAGCTTTGATATGTGCTGAGAGAAGAACAGTGTACCGTCTAGCCATACTCCCAAGTACTTGTATGAGGTGGCTACCTTAAGCTCTAAACCCTCAGAGGCAGTAATCACACCTGTGGGGAGAGGGGCATTCTTCTTACTTCTTACTTTCTTAATGGTAGAGAAAGCTTGTTGGACACTAAGAAAGCTTTGTTGTAGAGCATTTAACACAAAATCCGGGGAGGGGCCAGCTGAGTATAAGACTGTATCATCTGCATATAAATGGATGAGAGCTGGAGCTTCCTACTGCCAGAGCTATGTTGTTGATGTAAATTGAGAAGAGCGTGGGGCCTAGGATTGAGCCTTGGGGAACTCCCTTGGTGGCAGGCAGTGGCTGAGACAGCAGATTTTCTGACTTTATACACTGCACTCTTTGAGAGACGTAGTTAGCAAACCAGGCCAAGGACCCCTCAGAGACACCAATACTCCTTAGCCGGCCCACAAGAATGGAATGGTCTACCGTATCAAAAGCTTTGGCCAAGTCAATAAAAATAGCAGCACAACATTGCTTAGAATCAAGGGCAATGATGACATCATTGAGGACCTTTAAGGTTGCAGTGACACATCTATAACCTGAGCGGAAACCAGATTGCATACCAGAGAGAATGCTAAAGACATCAAGAAAGCCAGTCAGTTGATTATTGACAAGTTTTTCCAACACTTTTGATAAAGAGGGCCAAATAGAAATAGGCCTATAACAGTTAGGATCAGCTTGATCTCCCCCTTTAAATAATGGACGAACCGTGGCTGCCTTCCAAGCAATGGGAACCTCCCCAGAAAGGAGAGACGGGTTAAAAAGGTTGGAGATAGGCTTGGCGATGATAGGGTCAGCAACCTTAAAGAAGAAAGGGTCTAAACCATCTGACCCAGATGTTTTTTTGAGGTCAAGTTTTAGCAGCTCCTTTAGCACCTCAGACTCTGACTGCCTTCAGGGAGAAACTTTGTAGAGGGGCAGGGGAAAAAATGGAGAAGCATCGGGGATAGTCGCATTAGAAGGGGTGGGAGATGAGGAAATGTTGGACAGGCAAGGAGGCATGGCTGAGTCAAATAGGAATCCTGACTTAATGAAGTGGTGATTAAAGAGCTCAGCCATGTTCTTCTTGTCAGTAACAACCACATCAATATTAAGGGACATGGGCAGCTGTGAGGAGGAGGGTTTATTCTCCAGGTCTTTAACCGCTTTCAAGAACTTCTTGGGGTTTGACCCACAGAGAGAGAACTGCTCCTTAAAGTAACTAACTTTGGTCTTCCGGATAGCCTGAGTGCACTTATTTCTCATTTGCCTGAACGAGAGCCAGTCAGCCTGAGTATGCGTGTGAGGAGCCTTTCGCCAAATGCAATTCTTGAGGTGGAGTAACTCTGCAAGATCACGGTCAAACCAGGGGCTGAACCTGTTTTTAATTCTCATTTTCTTTATGGGGGCGTGTTGGTTAACAATACCACTGAAAATATCAAAAAAGAAGGTCCAAGCGTCTTTGACAGAGGGGATCAAGCTGATTCTATACCATTTTACAGAAGCCAGTTCATGAAGGAAGGCTTGCTCATTAAAGTTTTTTAACAAGCGTCTATGAAAAATCAGGACAGGTCGTTTCACTGAGCAGCCATTACGAACACAAACTGTAAAACAGCGATCACTAAGGTCATTACAGAAAACACCAGACTGATAGCTATCAGGATTATTTGTGAGGATAACATCAAGAAGAGTAGCCTTTTCTGGGTGTTTGGAGTCATACGTTGTGGGATTGGTAATAATCTGAGAAAGATTTAGGGAGTCCCATTGCTTTAGGACTTGGCCAGGTGGTTTAAGCATGTCCCAGTTTAGGTCACGTAGCAGGACAAATTTAGACTTGGTGTAAGGGGCCAGGAGAGAGTTTAGGGCAGGTAGGGTACAGGCCGGTGCTGATGGAGGACGATAACACCCAGCAACAAAACTAACAAATCAAATTGTTTGGGGACAGACTTGGTGGAAACAACCGAGCACTGAAGGTGATCCTTGGTAAAGATTGCCACTCCCCCACCTTTGGAAGGTCTGTCTTTCCGAAAAAGGTTATAACCAGAAAGGTTATATTCAAAACACATCGTGTGATTTCAACAGATTTTTGTAAAATTAACAAATGATTGTCTTTTGTTTTTATATAACAACATTCCAACCTCATTTAGCATGATCTATTAAATTATGGCATAATTCTACTATTTGTATTCATTTGCATCACAAG
This sequence comes from Salvelinus alpinus, assembly GCF_045679555.1. NCBI lineage: Eukaryota > Metazoa > Chordata > Actinopteri > Salmoniformes > Salmonidae > Salvelinus > Salvelinus alpinus. The sequence continues at coordinate 54,562,069 of NC_092096.1, forward strand.
TCTGCTATTGTGGCTAATCCTTATTGTGGCTTGCTTCACATAGATGGGTCCAACCACCATTTATCAAATAAGAACTGTCTTATAAATTAGGGTTATTTTAGATGATGACACCTAGCTATATAGTTAGCTAGCTAACTATAGCTACTGAAACAGATTATGTCGTTTTGCTATGTTTTTCGGGAAGAACATTGTTTGCATCCATGAGCTAGCTAGCTTTTTTTATGACCAGCATTGTAGGTGCGCGAGACAACTTTACCAGCATCATAGCATACGTATCGATGAATCGTTGTGACATATGAAATACGAGTAATAGTGTAATCAATGTGTAATAACTACGTAAAAAATGTATGAACGCGTTAAATTACTATGTGACGTGCAGTCATATTCAGGTCCTGATTGGTCAACAAGGTTATTTGACACGCAAAGACCCAAACGGCGTTCCATAGAAATCCTGGATGAGAATGAAACAAATGAACAAGGAAACAGCACAGCAAGTAAGTGAAAGAAATAGGTTTTGATTATGTTTTACTGGTAATGGGGACATACATAAATGCCAACAAAATAACTTTTTGGTCAGTGTGGTGTGTGTGTGTGTAACCTTTATTTAACTAGGAAAGTCAGTTAAGAACAAATTCTTATTTACATAGATGGCCTACCTTAGACCGCTGCGTCCGTGTGTGTGTGTGTGTGTTAACTATTTAACTGTACTAGAACGCTTAAAAGGCCGCAAAAATTGTAAATATTGGTTATCGGTATCGTTTTTTGGAGAGGCAAGGAAAATATCGGATATCGGTATCGGTCAAAAATGTCATATCGGCGCATCACTAGTATTTACTATAGTGTTCTAGGGACATTACTGTAGTATTAACTATAGTTTTCTGGGGACATTACTGCAGTATTTACTATAGTGTCTTTGTTTTATTATCTTTGACATAGAAGTGAGGGGCTTCCTCTTTGAGGAAACCTACTGGAAAAAATACTAAAAGAGCAAACTTTCCATAACCTGTAGGTAGGTAGGTAGGTAGGACTGGGGTCTGAACGGATAGCTCAGAGCTTCTGCTCTTTTCTATAACCTGTAAGGAACACAATATATAGTCTATACTTGGCATGTAGGTTTCTCACTTAAGGATGGCACAAAATGGGATGTGGGGGAGGGGAATGGGCAGGGTATATCCAAATTAAATACTGTAGTATTTACTGTAGTGAAAACAATGTAGTGTTTTTGCGGACATTTCTGTAGTATTTACTAGTGTTTCTTGTGTGGATAACAATGTAGTATTATCAGTATATTAATAATGTAGTATCTACAGTATACTACAAAATTCTATACTAAGTCCTAGACATGAACAAGGGATATTACCGTGTGTAGTATAGTATTCTACAGTATACTACAGTTTCAATACCGAGTTCTATTGTAAACTAAAGTATTTTTTTAAGTGGGAGAGTAAGGGAAAGAAATCTACATGATTCCAACCTGCTAATAAACATTCCTATTATACAGAGTGGCTATGAGCTGCACCCAGAGTGCGATGAGGGAATGTGTGTGTGTGTGTGTGTGTGTGTGTGTGTGTGTGGTGTCACTCTGTCTGCTGTGTGCAGACACCGGCTCACAGGGGAGGCATCACGCCTTTATTTATTCATTAACCTGCTGGGAACTAGCAATGAGAGACAAGGTCCACCCCCCCATACACACACACACACACACACACACACAGGTACGCACACACACAGGTACGCACACACACAAGCACACGCACGCACACACACACGCACACACTCCCACACACATCCAAAAGCCTACCTCTATCCATTTCTGGCGTTGGCGTGCCAACAGCTTATACTTATCCTATACATTGGGCTCATACACATATACGAATGCACGCACACACCCTTCCCTGTTTGAGAATTGTTGGCTTCCAGTGGGCCCTGAACTAGCGGCCAGAAAACACACAGACCCTATTAAACGATCTGCAACACAGACCCTGTTGAACGATCTGCAACACAGACCCTATTAAATGATCTGCAACACAGACCATATAAAACAATCTGCAACACAGACCCTGTTGAACGATCTGCAACACAGACCCTATTAAACGATCTGCAACACAGACCCTGTTGAACGATCTGAAACACAGACCCTGTTGAACGATCTGAAACACAGACCCTGTTGAACGATCTGCAACTCAGACCCTGTTAAACGATCTGCAACTCAGACCCTGTTGAACGATCTGCAACACAGACCCTATTAAACAATCTGCAACACAGACCCTGTTGAACGATCTGCAACACAGACCCTATTAAACGATCTGCAACACAGGCCCCAATAAACGATCTGCAACACAGACCCAGTTGAACGTTCTGCAATACAGACCCTATTAAACAATCTGCAACACAGACCCTTTTAAACGATCTGCAACACAGACCCTATTGAACGATCTGCAACACAGACCCTGTTGAACGTTCTGCAATACAGACCCTATTAAACAATCTGCAACACAGACCCTATTAAACGATCTGCAACACAGACCCTATTGAACGATCTGCAACACAGACCCTATTGAACGATCTGCAACAAAGACCCTACTGAATGATCTGCAACAGACTCTGTTGAACGATCTGAAACACAGACCCTGTTGAACGATCTGAAACACAGACCCTGTTGAACGATCTGCAACCCAGACCCGATTAAACGATCTGCAACACAGACCCTGTTGAACGATCTGCAATACAGACCCTATTAAACAATCTGCAACACAGACCCTATTGAACGATCTGCAACACAGACCCTATTGAACGATCTGCAACACAGACCCTATTGAACGAACTGCAACACAGACCCTACTGAACGATCTGCAACACAGACCCTACTGAACGATCTGCAACAGACTCTGTTGAACAATCTGCAACACAGACCCTGTTGAACGATCTGCAACACAGACCCTACTGAACGATCTGCAACCCAGACCCTGATGAACGTTCTGAAACACAGACCCTACTGAACGATCTGCAACATACTCTGTTGAACGATCTGAAACACAGACCCTGTTGAACGATCTGCAACACTGACCCTGTTGAACAATCTGAAACACAGACCCTGTTGAACGATCTGCAACACAGACCCGGTTGAATGTTCTGAAACACAGACCATGTTGAACGATCTGCAACACAGACCCCGTTGAACAAGCTGCAACACAGACCCTATTAAACGATCTGCAACACAGACCCTGTTGAACGATCTCCAACACAGACCCCATTAAACGATCTGCAACACAGACCCAAATAAACGATCTACAACACAGGCTCTGTTAAACGATCTGCAACACAGACCCTGTTGAACGATCTGCAACACAGACCCTATTAAACGATCTGCAACACAGACCCTGTTGAACGATCTCCAACACAGACCCCATTAAACGATCTGCAACACAGACCCAAATAAACGATCTGCAACACAGACCCTATTCAACAATCTGAAACACAGACCCCGTTGAATGATCTGCAACACAGACCCTATTAAACGAGCTGCAACACAGGCCCTAATAAACGATCTGCAACACAGACCCTATTCAACAATCTGCAACACAGACCCCGTTGAATGATCTGCAAAACAGACCCTGTTCAATGCTGAGGATCAGCTGAGTCAGCGAGAGAGGCTGGAGGTTTAGATAAAACCCTCCGCCTCTCCGTAACCATGACACTAACTAAAGCAAAAACAGAGAGAAGATAGAAAACGCACACACACACACACACACACACACACACACACACACACACACACACACACACACACACACACACACACACACACACACACACACACACACACACACACACACACACACACATCCAAGGCAGGGGGGAAAACAGGCACGTGCATCTGCCGTAGCTATTTAGCATCTGGCTTCTATTAAAACCAAGATACAAAATAAGTAGTATGTGCGGTGAATGTGGCATTGTGTGTGTGTGTCATCTGGTCAGTGCTTTGATAGCTGGCGGATGTGGAGGTCCAGACAGGGCAGCAGGGGAGAGACAGAGGGGCCAACGGAGGAGAGGAGAGGGGGAGAAAAAGGAAGAGAGAGAGAAAATGAAAGTCAGTAGAGGGGAGGGAAAGATTGAATGAGAGAGGCAGAGGAGAGGGGGAGGTAGGAGAGAGAGGGGAAGTGGAGAGGAGGAGAGATAGAGAGGGAGGAGGAGGAGAGAGGCCAGCCGCTGTCAGATACACAAACACAAACCACATGCAGCTGTTCAGCCTCTGCCTCCGCAGCACGTGAACACACTCTCATACACACACACACACCCAACAAGAAAAAAGGCCCTAGAAACGAAAAACACACAGCAACGGCTCACAAGCAAACACACACATCCTGAGAGCGGTGGTTGAGTGTGTGTGTGTGTGTGTGTGTGTGTGAGTTCGTTCATGTAGGCACGTGTATCTCGTGTATTACTGACAGTCATTCGTGAGTGTTTGTTAATGTGTGTGGGTGTGTACACACACACACACATTGTTGGCCCGCAGTGAGAGCGAGTCACTCTACAGAGTTCAGACAGAAAGCTAGATGGCAGTAGTAAAAATAGCCCTGTGTCAAATGAGATGGTCATACTACTGACTGGACACACAAACAAACAAACAAACAAACAAACACACACACACACACACACCTGGATGGCCAATTCATCGAACTTCTACTGTCTTTTCAACCTAATAATGGGATGGGGAGCGAGAAGCTGTGTGTGTGTGTATGAGGGGCGTCAGCATGCCTAATCTCACACCGGGTGTCATCTACAGGACACTCCTGTGCTCCTCTCACAACATCAGAGAGAAAGGAAGGGAACGAGGGAGGGAGCAACAGAGGAAGAGGAGGGAGTGACAGAGGAAGAGGAGAGAGGGGGTAGAAGTGCATTTGAAGTTTTTCCTCTGTCAGCTCCAAACTTTGACTTCAAACGCTGTGTAGAATTAGAAACATTAACTCACCATGCTTTCTCTCTCTAGACACACACACACACACAGACGCACACACACACACACACACACAGACGCACACACACCTCCCAATCTGTCTGCTTGAGGTCATGGTCAACATGCCCTTGAGACGGACAGTGAGAGAGTCCCTGTTTTTCTGCTCTCTCTAGTGAATCTCTTTCGTCTCCTCTCAAAGCTGATTCAAGATCAGACTTCCTTTATACCTTCTAATGGTTATGGACTGGATCAAGATAGGACGACCTGATCCTAGATCTCCACATAGGAACACTGATAGCTTTAAACTGATAGAACCAAGCCGTTATGGAGCTGTGTAGGGTCTATATAAGCTGGGTGTGTGTGTGTGTGTCAGTAAACTGAGAGGACAGTCTAAATGTGTAGTGGGGTTTGGGGGTTAAGAGTGGGTGAGGAGGATGAGGAGGGGAGTCTGGCTCCCGGGCGTCACATCAGTTCATAGGGTCTAACACACACACGCACACACACTGGAATGTAAACTGGGCAGGTCTGACTACTACTGTCTGCCTGAGAGAGAAGAGATAAATATCTGGGTGACTGAAGGTGAGTATTACTAAGAGTTAAACATCCATGTGGATTATCGCTGACTGGAAGTAGTCATGGTTACATTTCTCCAGCCCCATCCTTCAGCTGGGGCGGGGTAACTGGCCGTGTTGTTTGAATCCCAGATTGCCCCTTTAAAGTGAAAACATACTCACGTCGCCTCTGTGTTAACGTTATGCATTACAGACGCTAGTATGAGGTCATATAAGTGTGTGTCTAATTACTTGTGCGTGAGTGTGTGCGAGAGTGGGAGTGTTGGCTAGTGTGTGTGAATATTTTTTGCATGATCTGTGTGAAGTGTGTGAGGGGTATACGCGAAGTGTGTGTGTGTGTGTGTGTGTGTGTGTGTGTTCGTGCGTGTCATTACGGTCGTGGATGTGGAAGGCATAGTCGCAATGACAACACCATGGAGAGAGAGAGAGAGAGAGAGAGAGAGAGAGAGAGAGAGAGAGAGAGAGAGAGAAAGAGAGAGAGAGAGAGAGAGAGAGAGTAGGGAGACCACACATCCAATCTCCAGGAACCCACCCAGGGGCTGGGGTGACGCCCTAGCACACAACAGGGGCCTCCCTCTGGGGCTGGCCTCCTCCTCGCCATGGGTGGTAGCCTGGGTGGCTGGCGGGAGAGGTGTGGATGGAGCTCAGAGCACTAACGCTGCTAATGTTAGCCTTTATTAGCCTCAGAGTAGTTAGCTGCTGGGGTTTGATGTGGGGCCCACACACGGCGACAGAATAAGGCAGGCAGTGCCACACGCAAGTTAATATGGGAGTGTGTGTGTGTGTGTGTGTGTAGGGGGCGTTGCTGAAGTTTGAGGGAAGTCATACAGGACAAATATCAAAGTGCTGGTAACAGTTAGAGAAGAAAATCAAAGACTGACTTTCAAGAAAAAGTGTGTGTGGGAAAGGATCTGTGAGAGAGAGAGAGAGAGAGAGAGAGAGATGCTATTTGGCCCTAAACAGAGACTACACAGTGGCAGAATACCTGACCACTGTGACTGACCCAAACTTAAGGAAAGATTTGACTATGTACAGACTCAGTGAGCATAGCCTTGCTATTGAGAAAGGCCGCCGTAGGCAGACCTGGCTCTCAAGGGAAGACAGGCTATGTGCACACTCCCCACAAAATGAGGTGGAAACTGAGCTGCACCTCATAACCTCCTGCCCAATGTATGACCATATTAGAGACACATATTTCCCTCAGATTACACAGATCCACAAAGAATTCGAAAACAAACCCAATTTTGATAAACTCTCATATCTATTGGGTGAAATACCACAGTGTCCATCACAGCAGATCTGTGACTCGTTGCCACAAGTAAAGGTCAACCAGTAAAGAACAAACACTATTGTAAATACAACCTAAATGTATGTTTATTTATTTTCTCTTTTGTAATTTAACTATTTGCACATCATTACAACACTGTATTTGACATCATATGACATCTGAAATGTCTTTATTATTTGAAACTTTTGTGAGTGTAATGTTGACTGTTTATTTCACTTTTGTTTATTATCTATTTCACTTGCTTTGGCAATGTAAGCATGTTTCCCAAGCCAATAAAGCCCCTTAAATTTGAAGAGAGAAAGAGAGAGAGAAAGAGAAAAAGAGAGAGAGAAAGAGAGAGAGAAAGAGAAAGAGAGAGAGAAAGAGAGAACGAGAGAAAGAGAGAGTAATAGAACATGTGCATGAAAGAAGAGAAAGGGAGAATGATAGAGGGACATTAAGTGAAGGGAACGAGAAAGTGAGAGGGTGAGAAGGGAGAGAAGGGAAGGAGAGCTTTTTCCTCCCACCCTGCCAGCCCGGGGTTCCTCTACTCCTCTCCTGCCGTCTTCCAGAGATCCAGTCCTGGATAGGACCCAGCTTTGTCCCCCCCCCCAGAGAGTGAGTCTGGTACAGGCAGGGCCCTGGCTGCTCTGGCCCAGGGCCAGGACACACGCAGGGGCCGCAGTGCCCAGGAAAACCCCAGGTCGAAAGAGGATCACCAGGCCCATTGGCAATAGGCTCCAATAGGGGCCGGGAGACTATTGTTCATTTCAGGCCTACACTCTCGCCTACAAGGAACGCAAAGCATGCGAGCGGGTACACGTGCTTGTGGAAATGTACTCTCTATACATGCAATGTGATCTATTCCTGTATATAATCCATCAAGCCTATAACCTCAAGAGGAAGTCTCAACTGTAGAACAGGATTTACAGCACAAAACCACAGAGCTTCAATTCCTCGCCTGTGACAAATTGCCAAACCACAACGAACATCCAAGGCAACAGAAGAAGCTGGTATCTGCGATAGCAACAAAGGAATCATGACAGAATCTTCAAATGAAAGCTGTTTTCGGAGCTGATCACAGCTTCAGCATCACTGAATATCAATGATCAAAGCGTCTATAAAGCCTTCATTTTGGCTCTCTCCTCCTCCTCTCACTCCCCTTCTTCCCTCTCTCTTTATCTCTCTCCCCCTCGCTCTCTTTTTTCTCTCCGCCCGTCTGTCTATCGCTGCCTTGGGGCACGGGGCAATTTGTTTCCCAGTTGCCTAGACAATGCAATCAGCTACAGTTCAAACCACACCGTTTCCGAGGGGACAATCGCCAAGGCGATGTTGCCTTGGGATTACATCATTGCTAGGAGAAAGAGACTGACTGTGTGTATGGACGTACAGTATGTGTGTGTGTGTGTGTGTGTGTGTGTGTGTGTGTGTGTGTGTGTGTGTGTGCATTAATATATCCAATGTCTGTGAAAATATGATGAATGTATAATCACTAAATATCAAGTTACCCCCAGTCTCCGCCCTTTCTCCCCCTCATCCCCTCTTCTCTCCATCTTCCTGATCTGTCGTTCACTCTCTCTCTTTCTGTCGGGGTGTAAGGTTACAGCTGGCTCCAGACAGAGGGTCTACTACTACCCCCCCCCTCCCCCCCCCCTCCCAACCTGACAGGAGGGATGAGAGGAGGGAGATGAAGGAGAGAGGGAGAGGATGGAGAAGAAGAAGAGAGGGAAGGAGGAGGGAGCGGGAGCAGGAAGAGAATAAAGGGAGAGGGCTAATTGAGAGCGAGAGTGAGAGAGAGCGAGAACAGGGTGAGGGAGGAGAGCAAGGAGAGGGAGGAGAATAAAAGGACAGGAGGGAAAGAGATGTGTGTGAGTGATTGGACACCTGCATGGTGTGCATGGAGAGACAGACAGCCCATACAGTATCTATAGGAAGACAGAAGATATGAATGAACCCTATATACTGAGCCCGTCACACACACCCACACACACACACACACACACACTGAGTGTGTCAGTCAGTATAAAGAGAAACCTAAGATGGAGGGAACAGATACACCCCTCCTCCTAACCCAAAGAGGGGCCTCGAGGGGCCCCAACAGGGTTACACCTCCCCCTCGTGCCTGACCCCACCAGATATCCCTTCTCCCTCCAAATGAGCTCCCTAACGATGAGGTCATCGGCCATGAGGTCACTCTCAGTGGCAGGGAGGAAGGGAGGGAAACAGAGAGAGAGAGAGAGGTGGAAAGAGAGGAAGCCTGCTGAATTGAAAGGGAGAAAGAGAGCGAGAGACGAGAAGGTAAAGACAGAACAAGCTGTTGAACCCTAGCCTACTGTACTCCCTCCAGTATACTCCCTCCTCCTTGAGCCACCTGCTCTCTACACTAGGACAGGAAGATAGATGTGTGTCTCACAGAGGAAACCGTTAAGCCTTCTCCGTGCGCACACACACACACACACACAATGCTGGCAGTCAAGCTAACACGCCCACCAATCGACAACGCAGGGAGAGAGTGGTAGACATGGTTGACAGACAGACATACGGAAGGACGGACGGACGAACGGACAGTCTTTGCTGGCTGCTTGAAGATATTATGTACCCACCCACACACACAGACACAGAGAGAGAGAGAGAGACAGGGTGACAGATGAGACATCGAGACATGTCACTTTCTGTCTCTCACACACTCTCACCAAGAGCCAGACAGGATCCTGCCAGACTGACGTGTTTGAAGATACACTACATGACCAAAAGTATGTGGACACCTGCTCGTCGAACATCTTATTGTAAAATCATGGGCAAAGAATTATTTCTGTATGGACTTCGCTTTGTGCACAGGGGCACTGAAACAGGAAAGGGCCTTCCCCAAACTGTTGCCACAACGTTGGAAACACAGAATCGTCTAGAATGTCATTGTATGCTGTAGCGTTAAGATTTCCCTTCATTGGAACTAAGGAGCCTAGCCCGAACCATGAAAAACAGCCCCAGACCATTATTCCTCCTCCACCGAACTTTACAGTTGGCACTATTCATTGTGGCAGGTAGCGTTTTCCTGGCATCCTCAAACCCAGAATCGTCCATCGGACTGCCAGATGGGAAGTGTGATTCATCACTCCAGAGAACGTGTTTCCACTGCTCCAGAATGCAATGCCGGCGAGCTTTACACCACTTCAGCCGACGCTTGGCATTACGCATGGTGATCTTTTTTAATGCGCTTCAGCACTCGGCGGTCCCGTTCTGAGAGCTTGTGTGGCCTACCACCTCGCGGCTGAGCCGTTTTTGCTCCTAGATGTTTCCACTTCACAATAACAGCAGGGGCGGCTGGTAGCCTAGTGGTTAGAGCATTGGACTAGTAACCGAAAGGTTGCAAGATCGAATCCCTGAACTGACAAGGTAAAAATCTTTTGTTCTGCCCCTGAACAAGGCAGTTAACCCACTGTTCCTAGGCCATCATTGAAAATAAGAATTTTGTTCTTAACTGACTTGCCTAGTTAAATAAAGTTACAATTTAAAAAACTGTTGACCGGGGCAGCTCTAGCAGGGCAGAAATTTGACGAACTGACTTGTTGGAAAGGTGGCATCCTATGATGGTGACACGTTGAAAGTCACTGAGGTCTTCAGTAAGGCCATTCTACTGCCAATATTTGTCTGTGGAGATTGCATGGCTGTGTGTTCGATTGTATACACCTGTCAGCAACGGGTGTGACTGAAATAGCCAAATCCACTCATTTGAAGGGGTGTCCACATACTTTTGTATATATATTGTCGATGAGGAAGAGAGAATACAGGAGATACAGAGAATACAGAGGCAGAGAGAGGAGCAATATATCGAGAGAGCAATAACGGAGTCAGAGTCAGTCAGCCCTCTCTTCAATTCCCACTTTTCATCTCAATTCACTCTTTCCCCTCCATCCATCCCTCACTCACTCCCTCCCCCTTTCTTTAAAGAGCCAGACTGCAGTATCTCAGTCGTCATAAGCATCATCCCTCCCTCCCTCTCCCTCTCTCTCTTCATCTTCTCCCTCTTTCTCTGCCACTCCCTCTCTCGCTCCCCCTATCTGCCTCATAGCCATGGGCAGCCCAGAGGAGAAGACATGGTAATTAATATGGAGTTGGTCCCCCCTTTGCTGCTATAACAGCCTCCACTCTTCTTTGCTGCTATAACAGCCTCCATTCTTCTCTGCTGCTATAACAGCCTCCACTCTTCTGGGAAGGCTTTCAACTAGATGTTGGAACATCGCAATCGGCATTCCAATTCATCCCAAAGGTGTTTGATGGGGTTGAGGTCAGGGCTCTGTGCAGGCCAGTCAAGTTCTTCAACACCGACCTTGCTTTCTGCACGGGGGCATTGTCATGCTAAAACAGGAAAGGGCCATCCCCAACCTGTTGCCACAAAGTTGGAAGCACAGAATTGTGTAGAATGTCATTGTATGCTGTAGCGTTAAGATTTCCCTTCACTGGAATTAAGGGGCCCGAACCATGAAAAACAGCCCCAGACCATTATTCCTCCTCCACCAATCTTTACAGTTGGCACTATGCATTGTGGCAGGTAGCGTTCTCCTGGAATCCGCCAAAACCAGATTCGTCCGTTGGACTGTCAGTTGGTGAAGCGTGATTCATCACTCCAGAGAACGCGTTTCCACTGCTCCAGAGTCCAATGGCGGCGAGCTTTACACCACTCCAGCCGACGCTTGGCATTGCGCATGGTGATCTTACGCTTGTGTGCGGCTGTTCGGCCATGGAAACCCATTTCATGAAGCTCCCGATTTTTAAGCGCTGTACGCTTCAGCACTCGGCGATCCCGTTCTGTGAGCTTGTGTGTCCTACCACTTCGCAGCTGAGCCGTTGTTGCTCCTAGACGATTCCACTTCACAATAACAGCACTTACAGTTGACCGGGGCAGCTCTAGCAGGGCAGAAATTTGATGAACTGACTTGTTGGAAAGGTGGCATTCAATGATGGTGCCACGTTGAAAGTCATTGAGCTCTTCAGTAGGGCCAATCTACTGCCAATGTTTGTCTATGGAGATTGCATGGCTGTGTGCTAGATTTTATACACCTGTCAGCTACGGGTGTGGCTGAAATAGCCAAATCCACTCATTTGAAGGGGTGTCCACATACTTTTGTAGATATAGTTTATCTGTGTATAAGTATTGAGAAATGTCTCATTGATATCCATTCAGGATTGAGGATTTACATTTGAGTCATTTAGAAGACGCTCTTATCCAGAGGGACTTACAGTCAAGTGCGAGTGTTAGTTCACAAAAGCCTTTTTTTAAATGTTATATTATTTAGGCTTACTTCAAGTTAGAATCACCGTCACATTTCTAAAATGGATTTAGTGTGTGTTCGAGAGAAGGGGAAAGAGCGGGGAAGAAAGAGTGAAAGGGGAGACAGAGAGAGGGGGGACAGAGCGAGAGAGAGATCATGTGTTAATAAGCGTTCTCTCCATCTCCAGGCTATGCCGGTCGTACGGAGCTGCCTGACAACTTGAAGTCCATGTTCAGGCCTATCTCCATGGTGGTACCAGACTCCACCCTCATCGCTGAGATCACCCTGTTCGGAGAGGGATTCAACAACTGCAAGGTAATAAAGTACAGAAGGAGAGAGGGAGGAATGGAGGGAGGAATGGAGGGATGGAGGAATGGAGGGAGGAATGGAGGGAGGGATGGAGGGAGGAATGGAGGGAGGGAGGAATGGAGGTAGGGATGGAGTAATGGAGGGAGGAATGGAGGGAGGGAGGGAGGAATGGAGGGAGGATGGAGAGAGGAATGGTGGGATGGAGGGAGGAATGGAGGGAGGAATGGAGGGAGGATGGAGGGAGGGAGGGAGGAATGGAGGGATGGAGGGAGGAATGGAGGGAGGAAGGGAGAAATGGAGGGAGGAATGGAGGGAGAAATGGAGGGAGGAATGGAGGGAGGAATGAAGGGAGAAATGGAGGGAGGAATGGAGGGATGGAAGGAGGAAAGGAGGGAGGCATGGAGGAGGGATGGAGGGAGGAAAGGAGGGAGGCATGGAGGAGGGATGGAGGGAGGAATGGAGGGAGGGATGGAGGAATGGAGGGAGGGATGGAGGAATGGAGGGAGGAATGGAGGGAGGGATGGAGGGAGGAAGTGACAGAGACCTTTATGTTCAAGGTAATAATACTATGTAAATGACAAGGGACAGGGTTTTTTCTTGAACCAAAAATTGTAGACCTTAGTGTTGCTTCTTAATGCCTGAAGAGTATTTCCTGACCATAGGGCCTAGAGTTTGTCCTGCTTAGCTCACAGGAAGCCCTTGAAAAACTCCTGGCCCTAACTATGATACTACAAGATAGTACTGTAATATCTACTATTTCACTGTGTCTGAAAAACCTACTTGCCCACTGTGTCTGTTAACTAAACGAACAAGATATTCATATGCCATATAAGTTTGTCAGTTTAGTGAATTACACTGGCGGTAGGTATATATTCAACACTGTTCGCTCGCAATGCGTGGTGGTTTCTAAAGAATATGGAAGAATGTTAGGAAGATGTCCCAATGTGTTGTACACTCAGTGTAGATGGCACAGAATATATACATGTAAAAAAAGATAGCACAGAATATATACATGTAAAAAAAAAAGATAGCACATAATATATACCTGTAGAAATAGATAGTACATAATATATACCTGTAGAAATAGACAGCACATAATATATACCTGTAGAAATAGATAGTACAGAATATATAGGTGTAGAAATACATAGCACAGTATACCTGTAAAAATAGATAGTACATAATATATACCTGTAGAAATAGATAGCACATAATATATACCTGTAGAAATAGATAGTACAGAATATATACGTGTAGAAATACATAGCACAGTATACCTGTAAAAATAGATAGTACATAATATATACCTGTAGAAATAGATAGCACATAATATATACCTGTAGAAATAGATAACACATAATATATACCTGCAGAAATAGATAGTACATAATATATACCTGTAGAAATAGATAGTACATAATATATACAGTGGGGAGAACAAGTATTTGATACACTGCCGATTTTGCAGGTTTTCCTACTTACAAAGCATGTAGAGGTCTGTAATTTTTATCATAGGTACACTTCAACTATGAGAGACGGAATCTAAAACAAAAATCCAGAAAATCACATTGTATGATTTTTAAATAATTAATTTGCATTTTATTGCATGACATAAGTATTTGATACATCAGAAAAGCAAAACTTAATATTTGGTACAGAAACCTTTGTTTGCAATTACAGAGATCATACGTTTCCTGTAGTTCTTGACTAGGTTTGCACACACTGCAGCAGGGATTTTGGCCCACTCCTCCCTACAGATCTTCTCCAGATCCTTCAGGTTTCGGGGCTGTCGCTGGGCAATACGGACTTTCAGCTCCCTCCAAAGATTTTCTATTGGGTTCAGGTCTGGAGACTGGCTAGGCCACTCCAGGACCTTGAGATGCTTCTTACGGAGCCACTCCTTAGTTGCCATGGCTGTGTGCTTCGTGTCGTTGTCATGCTGGAAGACCCAGCCACGACCCATCTTCAATGCTCTTACTGAGGGAAGGAGGTTGTTGGCCAAGATCTCGCGATACATGGCCCCATCCATCCTCCCCTCAATACGGTGTAGTCGTCCTGTCCCCTTTGCAGAAAAGCATCCCCAAAGAATGATGTTTCCACCTCCATGCTTCACGGTTGGGATGGTGTTCTTGGGGTTGTACTCATACTTCTTCTTCCTCCAAACATGGCGAGTGGAGTTAGACCAAAAAGCTCTATTTTTGTCTCATCAGACCACATGACCTTCTCCCATTCCTCCTCTGGATCATCCAGATGGTCATTGGCAAACTTCAGACAGGCCTGGACATGCACTGGCTTAAGCAGGAGGACCTTGCGTGCGCTGCAGGATTTTAATCCATGACGGCGTAGTGTGTTACTAATGGTTTTCTTTGAGACTGTGGTCCCAGCTCTCTTCAGGTCATTGACCAGGTCCTGCCGTGTAGTTCTGGGCTGATCCCTCACCTTCCTCATGATCATTGATGCCCCACGAGGTGAAATTTTGCATGGAGCCCCAGACCGAGGGTGATTGACCGTCATCTTGAACTTCTTCCATTTTCTAATAATTGCGCCAACAGTTGTTTCCTTCTCACCAAGCTGCTTGCCTATTGTCCTGTAGCCCATCCCAGCCTTGTGCAGGTCTACAATTTTATCCCTGATGTCCTTACACAGCTCTCTGGTCTTGGCCATTGTGGAGAGGTTGGAATCTGTTTGATTGAGTGTGTGGACAGGTGTCTTTTATACAGGTAACGAGATCAAACAGGTGCAGTTAATACAGGTAATGAGTGGAGAACAGGAGGGCTTCTTAAAGAAAAACTAACAGGTCTGTGAGAGCCGGAATTCTTACTGGTTGGTAGGTGATCAAATACTTATGTCATGCAATAAAATGCAAATTAATTATTTAAAAATCATACAATGTGATTTTCTGGATTTTTGTTTTAGATTCCGTCTCTCACAGTTGAAGTGTACCTATGATAAAAATTACAGACCTCTACATGCTTTGTAAGTAGGAAAACCTGCAAAATCGGCAGTGTATCAAATACTTGTTCTCCCCACTGTACCTGTAGAAATAGACAGCACATAATATATACCTGTAGAAATAGATAGTACAGAATATATAGGTGTAGAAATACATAGCACAGTATACCTGTAAAAATAGATAGTACATAATATATACCTGTAGAAATAGATAGCACATAATATATACCTGTAGAAATAGATAGTACAGAATATATACGTGTAGAAATAGATAGTACAGAATATATACGTGTAGAAATACATAGCACAGTATACCTGTAAAAATAGATAGTACATAATATATACCTGTAGAAATAGATAGCACATAATATATACCTGTAGAAATAGATAGCACATAAATATACCTGTAGAAATAGATAGTACAGAATATATACCTGTAGAAATAGATAGCACATAATATATGCCTGTAGAGAGCACAGAATATATATGTGTAGAAATAGATAGCACATAATATATACCTGTAGAAATAGATAGCACATAAATATACCTGTAGAAATAGATAGTACAGAATATATGTGTAAAAATAGATAGCACATAATATATGCCTGTAGAGAGAGCACAGAATATATATGTGTAGAAATAGATAGCACATAATATATACCTGTAGAAATACATAGCACAGAATATATACCTGTAGAAATAGATAGTACAGAATATATATGTGTAAAAATAGATAGCACATAATATATCCCTGTAGAGAGAGCACATAATATATACCTGTAGAAATAGATAGTACAGAATATATACGTGTAGAAATACATAGCACAGTATACCTGTAAAAATAGATAGTACATAATATATACCTGTAGAAATAGATAGCACATAATATATACCTGTAGAAATAGATAGCACATAATATATACCTGTAGAAATAGATAGCACATAATATATACCTGTAGAAATACATAGCACAGAATATATACCTGTAGAAATAGATAGTACAGAATATATATGTGTAAAAATAGATAGCACATAAT
The DNA here is from genome assembly GCF_045679555.1 of Salvelinus alpinus. Taxonomy (NCBI): domain Eukaryota; kingdom Metazoa; phylum Chordata; class Actinopteri; order Salmoniformes; family Salmonidae; genus Salvelinus; species Salvelinus alpinus. The sequence continues at coordinate 54,578,433 of NC_092096.1, forward strand.
ATATGCCTGTAGAGAGAGCACAGAATATATATGTGTAGAAATAGATAACACAGAATATATACCTGTAGAAATACATAGCACCTAATATATACCTGTAGAAATAGATAGTACAGAATATATACGTGTAGAAATAGATAGCACAGAATATATACCTGTAGAAATAGATAGCACCGAATATACAGTATACCTGTAGAAATAGATAGTACAGAATATATATGTGTAAAAATAGATAGCACATAATATATGCCTGTAGAGAGAGCACAGAATATATATGTGTAGAAATAGATAACACAGAATATATACCTGTAGAAATACATAGCACCTAATATATACCTGTAGAAATAGATAGTACAGAATATATACGTGTAGAAATAGATAGCACAGAATATATACCTGTAGAAATAGATAGCACCGAATATACAGTATACCTGTAGAAATAGATAGTACAGAATATATATGTGTAAAAATAGATAGCACATAATATATGCCTGTAGAGAGAGCACAGAATAGATATGTGTAGAAATAGATAACACAGAATATATACCTGTAGAAATACATAGCACCTAATATATACCTGTAGAAATAGATAGTACAGAATATATACCTGTAGAAATCGATAGCTTTGAATATACACCTGTAGAAATAGATAGCACTGAATGTACACCTGTAGAAATAGATAGGTTTGAATATACACCTGTATAAGTAGATGGCACAGAATATATACCTGTAGAAATAGATAGCACAGCATATATACCTGTAGAAATAGCTAGAATAGAATCAGCAGCGCTGAGATACCTAGAGCTTTCAAAGCAGAGAAACTCACTGCAGAGCTGCACTCCAACACTTCAACATGCATTATAGTCCAAAGTATAAACTCCAGCCCTGGTAACTGTTGATACATGCTCATGTACAAACACACTCACCACAACACACTTCAGCGTGGTACTGCTGTCTACATCCACCACATTCAACAGAGGACACCTTCAAAATTGAACGTTGGCATCATTGCTTTTAACACAAATAAATATTCCCAGTTACAACGTTTAACAAAATATCACACGTGCCAGCTTACTTTGGCTAATCTACAATAGGTGCTACTGCGGTTGTTAATTCTGCTCTTTTTCCCCCTCTCCTCTTCCTCTCTCCTCTCCCTCACTCATATGCTAGACTCACCAGTTACCACCGACTAGTGAAGGATGGACAGCATACGTCTCTGTCTGTCGTTCGCTCACTTACTCAGTGAGAAGACGAGCTCTCAACCTGTCACTCACGTAGTGAGGCAGAGGGGGGGAAGGAGAGCGAGAGAGAAAGAGGGAAAGAGAGAGAGAGAAACAGAGAGACAGAGCGAGCGAGAGCGCTTGCATGTCAGTCATTCTGTCAGTATTGGTTAAGTCTAAACGGACGGACTGACTGACGCAGACACTGACAGCAACAACAGCATGTCAATGTCCATATGTAACCTATGCTCTCTAAAACACATGCCACTTGCATGCCTTTTCTGTTGCTTGCTAAACAATCAAACCTGTTTGAGGTGAATGCAATGCTCAGGACAGCACTACTGTATATTGGGTGTCCAACTATTGGTGTCCAGACTCTCCATCCTCTCTTCTCTCCGACACACACGTTTAAATGAACAGGCTGACCGCAGGTCAAACACACACACAAACACATCAACTTGAGTTAACACCAACCGGATAGAAATACTCTGCAAACACACACACACACACACACACACACACACACACACACACACACACACACACACACACACACACACACACACACACACACACACACACACACACACACACACACACACACACACACACACACACACACACACCACACCAACTGGAGTTAATGTGCCAACTGGATATAAACACACACACCAATGCATCTGAACGAAAAGCGGAAACTTACACTCTACCAAGGCATTCGGCGAGAGAGACACACACTGCTGCCGCTACAGTCGATTTACTTTTCATCCTTCCCTCAATTCATTGGTCTTCTCCCTCTGTCCATTCTTCCACTCACTGGCCAACCTTTGATATTCTGTTATTCATATCTTTCCTGTCTTTTCTTCCCCTCTCTCTGTGGGGGTCACTCTTCTTTTAGCTTGGAGCGCGTGCAGCGGCCGAGGAAGAGTGCGGTGTGGGGCTGCCATCGGCCCGGAGGAGCGATTGCTTCTGCTCTTCAGGAAAGAGAGGGGTGAAAGGCAAGAAAGAAGGATGGAGAATGGTCTTAGCTGGGAGGAGCACCAAGGAGCACCGAGGAGTACCGAGGAGCACAGAGGGATGTACTACTCACCACTCTGAGCAGGGAGGTACTGTAGCACACTGAGCACTGTGTGTGTGTGAGAGAGAGAGTGTGTGTTATGGAAGCCAGACCAGCCCGAGAAGCCCCCTACACAGTGAAGACGATGGGGTGGATGGAGGATGGAGGGGGGGGGGGGGGTAGCTGAGGAGTTCTCTCCCAATATTTCAGACGACTACAGTGGTTCACGCAATGCACCCAAAGTAGGTTTCTTGAAGTGTTTTGTGTGTGTGTGTGTGTCGTTATAAACGTTCCAACAGGGAGAAGGCGATCTGTAGTAATAAGACAAAACACACTAGCCTGGTAGGAGGACATCTTTAAAGCTGGGGATATTGTATTTGTTTTGGAACAATATCAGACAGGGACCTGCAGCTGTCTTCCACAAGCTAGTCAACTGGCATAAATAAACATCCCGGATCTTCATTTGATCACCTTGTCGCAGGAGAACCTTTCCGCAACGCGGGAAATGCAAAACGTGTAGTGTATTTGAGGTTTAAAGAGACTTGAGAGAGAAGTTTGTGCTTTCCACTTTGAAATTTCACACTTGATTTTCCCTTATTGAAAAATGCATCAACCTCTACAAAAAAAAGAAAATGTCCATTCACATTTCCTGTGGCTGCAGGACACACACACACCTACACCCGCCTGCCAGTGCCCTTCACTAGTAAATACACACACACACAAGCCTATACCCACACACAGGCAGACAGACAGACAGACACAAACACAGAAACACTCTCTCTCTCTCTCCCTTTGGTAACAAACCTAATAATAACCTGTAATTACGATCTCTCTCTCCATCTCTCCTCCACCTTCTACACTGAACAAAAATCTAAACGCAACAAGCAACAATTTCAAAGATTTTACTGAGCTACCATAAGGAAATCAGTCAATTGAAATAAATTCATTAGACCCTAATCTATAGACTTCACTTGACTGGGAATGCAGATATGCATCTGTTGGTCACAGATACCTTAAAAAGGTAGGGGTGTGGATTAGAGGTCGACCGATTATGATTTTTCAACGCCGATACCGATTATTGGAGGACCAAAAAAAGCCAATACCGATGACAATTGCAACAAAACTGAATGAACACTTTTATTTTAACTTAATATAATACATCAATAAAATCAATTTAGCCTCAAATAAATAATGAAACATGTTCAATTTGGTTTAAATAATGCAAAAACAAAGTGTTGGAGAAGAAAGTAAAAGTGCAATATGTGCCATGTAGAAAAGCTAACGTTTAAGTTCCTTGCTCAGAACATGAGAACATATGAAAGCTGGTGGTTCCTTTTAACATGAGTCTTCAATATTCCCAGGTAAGAAGTTTTAGGTTGTAGTTATTATAGGAATTTAGGACTATTTCTCTCTATACGATTTGTATTTCATATACCTTTGACTATTGGATGTTCTTATAGGCACTTTAGTATTGCCAGTGTAACAGTAGCTTCCATCCCTCTCCTCGCCGCTACCTGGGCTCGAACCAGGAACACATCGACAACAGCCACCCTCGAAGCAGCGTTACCCATGCAGAGCAAGGGGAACAACTACTCCAAGTCTCAGAGCGAGTGACGTTTGAAACGCTATTAGCGCGCACCCTGCTAACTAGCTAGCCATTTCACATCGGTTACACCAGTCTAATCTCGGGAGTTGATAGGCTTGAAGTCAGTAACAGCTCAATGCTTGAAGCACAGCGAAGAGCTGCTGGCAAAACACACGAAAGTGCTGTTTGAATGAATGCTTACGAGCCTGCTGGTGCCTACCATCGCTCAGTCAGACTGCTCTATCAAATCATAGACTTAATTATAACATAATAACACTCAGAAATACGAGCCTTAGGTCATTAATATGGTCAAATCCACAAACTATCATCTTGAAAACAACGTTTATTCTTTCAGTGAAATACGGAACCGTTCCGTATTTTATCTAACGGGTAGCATCCATAAGTCTAAATATTCCTGTTACATTGCACAACCTTTAATGTTATGTCATAATTATGTAAAATTCTGGCAAATTAGTTTGCAATGAGCCAGGTGGCCCAAACTGTTGCATATACTCTGACTCTGCGTGCAATGAACGCAAGAGAAGTGACACAATTTCACCTGGTTAATATTGCCTGCTAACCTGGATTTCTTTTAGCTAAATATGCAGGTTTAAAAATATATACTTATGTGTATTGATTTTAAGAAAGGCATTGATGTTTATGGTTAGGTACACGTTGGAGCAACGACAGTCCTTTTTCACGAATGCGCACTGCATCGATTATATGCAACGCAGGACACGCTAGATAAACTAGTAATATCATCAACCATGTGTAGTTATAGCTAGTGATTATGATTGATTGATTGATTGTTTTTTATAAGATAAGTTTAGTGCTAGCTAGCAACTTACCTTGGCTTCTTACTGCATTCGCGTAACAGGCGGGCTCCTCGTGAGGCAGGTGGTTAGAGCGTTGGACTAGTTAACCGTAAGGTTGCAAGATTGAATCCCTGAGCTGACAAGGTAAAAATCTGTCGTTCTGCCCCTGAACAAGGCAGTTAACCCACCGTTCCTAGGCCGTCATTGAAAATAAGAATGTGTTCTTAACTGACTTGCCTAGTTAAATAAAGGTGTAAAAAAAAAAAATTGCTATGAAAATTGTTATGAAAATTTGAAATCGGCCATAATTAATCGGCCATTCCGATTAATCGGTAGACCTCTAGCGTGGATCTCCTGTGCGAAGTTGCTGGATATTGGCGGGAACTGGAACACGCTGTCGTACACGTCGATCCAGAGCATCCCAAACATGCTCAATGGGTGACTTGTCTGGTGAGTATGCAGGCCATGGAAGAACTGGGACATTTTCAGTTTCCAGGAATTGTGTACAGATCCTTGCGACATGGGGCCATGCATTATCATGCTGAAACATGAGGTGATGGCGGTGGATGAATGGCACAACAATGGGCCTCAGGATCTCGTCACGGTATTTCTGTGGCATTCAAATTGCCATCGATAAACGTGTTCGTTGTCCTTAGCTTATGCCTGCCCATACCATAACCCTACAATGTTGACAACAGCAAACTGCTCGCCCACACGACGCCATACTGACATCGGCCCGATACAGTTGAAACCGGGATTCATCCGTGAAGAGCACACTTCTCCAGCGTGCCAGAGGCCATCGAAGGTGAGCATTTACCCACTGAATTCGGTTATGACGCCAAACAGCAGTCAGGTGAAGACCATGGTGAGGACGACGAGCACACAGATGAGCTTCCCTGAGACAGTTTCTGACAGTTTGTGCAGAAATTCTTTGGTTGTGCAAACCCACAGTTTTACAGTTGATCTCAGACAATCTGGAAGGTGAAGAACCCGGATGTGGAGGTCCTGGGCTGACGTGGTTACCCGTGGTCTGTGGTTGTGAGGACGGTTGGACGTACTGCTAAATTCTCTAAAACAATGTTGGAGGCGGCTTATGGTAGAAAACTGAACATTCTATTCTCTGGCAACAGCTCTGGTGGACATCCCTGCAATCATCATGCCAATTGCACGTTCCCTCAAAACTTGAGACATCTGTGGCATTGTGTTGTGTGACAAAACGGCACATTTTAGAGTGGCCTTTTATTGCCCCCAGCACAAGGTGCACCTGTGTAATTATCATGCAGTTTAATCAGCTTCTTGATATGCCAGACCTGTCAGGTGGAGAAAGAAATAAGCTTTTTTGTGCACATTTCTGGGATCTTTTATTTCAGCTCATGGGACCAACACTTTACATGTTGCATTTTGTATTTTGTTCCGTGTACTTGAACAAGTGACTGGGAGGATAATGTGAATGATCATAGCTGAGGGCCGCCACGGTTTATTAACAGAGTTTTGTGGAGCAGGAAGTCCCTATTCATATTTCTATTACAATCTCAGTCCAGAACACAATGGTTCTATTACACACAGCTCTCAGTGGAGAGAGGAAGAGAGAGAGGGGTGAACGAGAGATGTATGGCTCAGTTGGTAGAGCGTGGCGGTGCTGTGAGTTCTATTCCCGGGACCACCGTATGCATGACTAAGTGGCTTTGAATGAAAACGTCAGCTCTACTGTAAACACTGTTTGTACTGCTCTGTCCATGACATAGACTATCCAGGTGAAAGCTATGATTGATTTCACTTGTTAGATCCACTTCAATCGGTGTAGTTGAAGGGGAGGAGACAGGTTAAAGAAGGATTTTAAAGCCTTGAGACAAATGAGACATGGATCGTGTATGAGTGCCATTCAAAGGGTGAATGGGCAAGACAAAAGATTGAAGTGCCTTTGAACGGGGTGTGGTACAGTAGTTGGTGCCAGGCGCACCGGTTTGAGTGTGTCAAGAACTACAATGCTGCTGGGTTTTTCACGCTCAACAGTTTCCCGTGTGTATCAAGAATAGTCCACCACCATTCAGCCAACTTGATACATCTGTGTGAAGCATTGGAGTCATCATGGGCCAGCGTCTCTGTGAAACGCTTTCGACACCTTGTAGAAGCCATGCCCGACGAATTGAGGCTGTTCTGAGCGCAAAAAAGGGAGGGGGGGCAACAGTGTATATTATATTATTAATCTCTATTCGAGAGAATTTCATTTCATTTGATATTAAAACTAAGCATCGAGGACAGAGAGGGAGAAACATGGAAGTAGAGGGAAACAGAGGGGGTGGGAGTGTTGGCAGAGAAATAGACAGAGAGAGAGAGAGAGAGAGATAGGGAGGATGTAAGGCAGGAAGAGGAAGTGAAGAGGAGGAAAAGAGCACTCAAAGAAAGAGGGAGGAAATGAGAGGAGTGTGGGAAGGAGGGAGAATGCTTTGTCTGGCCGCATCCTGTTGGATGACGTATTTATGTTGAGGTGATGTGTGTGTGTGTGTGTGTGTGTGTGTGTGTGTGTGTGTGTGTGTGTGTGTGTGTTCAGTACATCCTTTTTGCAGAAATGTCTGGTCATATTGCGCATGATTCAATAGTAGGAGGTAGAAGTTGTCCCTAATTATAATACTGAATACTGGTAGGTCTGCACAGTTTGCCTTTTCTATGTAACTGGAGCAAACATAGACAGTATGCTGTGTGTGTATGTGTGTGTGTGTGTGTGTGTGTGTGTGTATGTGTGTGTGTGTGTGTGTGTATAGCTGAGGCCTGCGAACTGCTGCTGCTCCTACTTCACAAACAGGGAGAGGTGTGTGTGTGTGTGTGTGTGTTTATCCAATGTGCACAGTTTTGGGGTGCAGAGAGAGAGAGAGGGGATCCTGCCCACGTGACATCCGACACATACCCAAAGCAAACTGGCTCCATCTCAATTAGGGCTGGGAACTGCCAGGAACCTGATGATACGATATTATCATGATACTTTGACGCTGATACGATATTATCATGATACTTTGACGCTGATACGATATTATCATGATACTTTGACGCTGATACGATATTATCATGATACTTTGACGCTGATACGATATGTTTTGCAATCCTCAGGATTCTCTATGGATTCTGATTTGATACTGTGATTGTAGTGCGATGTCATGTTCCGAACATATTGCCCATGTCTGCTGCAGAGGGACAATCAATCAATCAATCAAATGTATTTATAAAGCCATTTTTACATCAGCAGATGTCACAAAGTGCTGTACAGAAACCAGCCTAAAACCCCAAACAGCAAGCAATGCAGATGTAGAAGCACATGTTGACTCGCTATTTAAAAAGAAGGTGGAGAAAGGATGGAATGTAGCGCTAGCTGTCCCAGGTATAGCCCACTAGAGCTAACTGTCCCAGGTATAGCCCACTAGCGCTAGCTGGCACAGGTATTGCCCACTAGCGCTAACTGTCCCAGGTATAACCCACTAGCGCTAACTGTCCTAGGTATAGCTCACTAGCGCTAGCTGGCACAGGTATAGCCCACTAGCGCTAACTGTCACAGGTATAGCCCACTAGCGCTAACTGGCCCAGGTATAGCCCACTAGCGCTAGCCGTCCCAGGTATAGCCCACTAGGCGCTAGCTGGCCCAGGTATAGCCCACTAGCGCTAACTGTCACAGGTATAGCCCACTAGCGCTAACTGGCACAGGTATAGCCCACTAGTGCTAGCTGGCACAGGTATAGCCCACTAGCGCTAACTGGCACAGGTATAGCCCACTAGTGCTAGCTGGCACAGGTATAGCCCACTAGCGCTAACTGTCACAGGTATAGCCCACTAGCGCTAACTGGCACAGGTATAGCCCACTAGCGCTAGCTGGCACAGGTATAGCCCACTAGCGCTAACTGTCACAGGTATAGCCCACTAGCGCTAACTGGCCCAGGTATAGCCCACTAGCGGTAGCTGTCCCAGGTATAGCCCACTAGCTCTAGCTAACGCCACCTAGACAAAATGTAATATTATTTATATTTTGATAATTTTTTATTATATTTTCACAAATCGATAGTCAAATTATCGATATAACGTTGTCCAAAATAATATAGTGATATGTAACTAGCGATTTTCCCCCGTCACTAATTTCAATCTCCCTTCACCTCTATAAGAGACCCTCAATATCTTCCCTGACACACACACCTCTCGCTGTGTGCAGGAGCAGCAGCACGCACGCACGCACGCACACACACACACACAACAGCAAGCTGTCTGCATGAAATATTCAGTGAATTTCTCAACATGTGCTCTTTCCTCCTTTGCATGTGTAGAAGTGCAAAAAAGCAGAGAGACAGGAAGGAAGGAGGGAGAGAGCGGAGGGAGACGAGTCAATGAGGGCAAACAGCAGACTGGAGAGAGAGACAGGGAGCGAGAGAGAGAGAGAGAGAGAGAGAGAGAGAGAGAGAGAGAGAGAGAGAGAGGAGAGAGGAGAGAGGAGAGAGACAGAGAAAGAACCCAGTTGACTCCATTCCAAGCAACTCCCCTTAGCAACAGCCACAGCTCTGTCTGTGTCCCATTGGCCGGCTGACAGCACACATCACAATCCCATGCACGGTCCTTCAGCCAATCAGGAGGCTCCCAGGAGCTCTGCATTTTGGATTCCATTTTCACCATGGCAACAGAACCCTGCTCCTGGCATGGCCTATGTAGTAGGCTGTCCCCTTTAACCCCCCTCACCCCTCACCTAGACACCTCAATCCCCCTGCACAAACTTAGTGTACATACTGTACATGTTTGCTTGCTTTCTAGTAAATACACCAACTCAATTGAGGCCACAGGAAGTACAACTACAGAAATAAACAAAACTCATGGGCACCAAAGACTATGACTGTTTGCTAAGGAGACAAAGATGCTCAACAGTCTCGATTTACTCACTATTGCTCATAGTGCTTTTTGAGGTCGGGTTGATTCAAAAAAAATAATCACTGTTTTCGATTTTCAATTAATAAAAGTCACATGATGGTAGTGACGGGCAATTACTGCTTATCACTCGTTAATCATCAAATATTCACATCACTTTACTTTAATAACATTTGTTTTATTTGACGACTTTATTATTTCATTCCAAGTCATCTCATCTCCATAGAGCTGCTGCCTGCGCTGTCTGACAAAATCACTGTTTTGTAGTTGTTCAATGGAAATAAGGCAGAGCTTTATGACTGCTGAACACCAACTATCATTCACTTACATCATGTATTTTCAAGCTTGCGAAGCAACTGTTTTCTATCCCTCTCCGTTGGCCTTCTCTCTCCGTCTCCGTGTCTGCTCCGCACAGACCGGACCAGTTTCACTCAGCACTAACGGCTCGACACTTGTGTGTGTTTGCTATTTGAACAGAAACCATGACAGATGCCTTTAAAAACAAAGAGAAAGGACTTTTAGACGAAACAAACTCCCTCAATCACATCAAATACATTCATGACGTTCTCAGGACATTTCAACAACGTTACAATCCTTGACACACATCCTGAACATGCTTCCATTCTCAGCAGTGTGTGTTTCCTGCTTCTTTCCCATTGTGCCTAGTCTTCATAATGAGTTGGCATTAGCCTCATTCTTCCCAGCGTTGTGAGAGCGTTGAGTGAATGTTAGACAAGGTTAAAGTCTTAATGTCTGTTAGGGGCCTTATCTCTCTCTGAGACATAAAACATGAAGAGGTGTAATATCTCCTCAGAGACACACACACACACACACACACACACACACACACACACACACACACACACACACACACACACACACACACACACACACACACACACACACACACACACACACACACACACACACACACACACACACACACTGCTGCTACTCTCTTTGTTCTCTCACTGAAGAGAAGGTGAGAGACAGAGAGAAAGAGATACAAAGATAGAGAGAGAGAGAGAGAGAAATTGAGAGAGAGAGAGAAATTGAGAGAGAGAGAGAGAGACAGAGAGAAAGAGATACAAAAACAGAGAGAGAGAAAGGGGAGAGAGAGAGAGAGAGCGAGACAGAGAGAAAGAGATACCAAGGCTGACTGAGGCACTCAAAGACAATGAATAAAGTGATAAATGAGTCTGGACTTTACAAAACAAGTGTGTCTGTTCAGTGTGTGTGTGTGTGTGTGTGTGTGCGGATGTTTGCCCTGAGTGTCTGGAAGTATATTCTATGTTTGTGTGTGTGTGTGTGTGTGTGTGTGTGTGTGTGTGTGTGTGTGTGTGTGTGTGTGTGTGTGTGTGATACCCGAGACCGTAGCGTCTAAACATAACACACACACACACACACACACACACACACACACACACACACACACACACACACACACACACACACACACACACACCATATTGAAGAGAGGGACTGTCAAAATTAACAGCAGGTAATTAAAGGTAATGACAAACCTTCTCATGGGTTTAACCAGCCAGCATACTTTACTATCTCCACACACACGGCCAGCATACTTTACTATCTCCACACACACGGCCTGCATACTTTACTATCTCCACACACACGGCCAGCATACTTTACTATCTCCACACACACGGCCAGCATGCTTTCCTATCTCCACACACACGTCCAGCATGCTTTACTATCTCCACACACACGGCCAGCATGCTTTACTATCTCCACACACACGGCCAGCATGCTTTACTATCTCCACACACACGGCCAGCATGCTTTACTATCTCCACACACACGGCCAGCATACTTTACTATCTCCACACACACGGCCAGCATACTTTACTATCCCCACACACACGGCCAGCATACTTTACTATCTCCACACACACACGGCCAGCATGCTTTACTATCTCCACACACACAGTCAGCATGCTTTACTATCTCCACACACACGGCCAGCATGCTTTACTATCTCCACACACACGGCCAGCATGCTTTACTATCTCCACACACACGGCCAGCATGCTTTACTATCTCCACACACACGGCCAGCATACTTTACTATCTCCACACACACGGCCAGCATACTTTACTATCTCCACACACACGGCCAGCATACTTTACTATCTCCACACACACGGCCAGCATACTTTACTATCTCCACACACACGGCCAGCATACTTTACTATCTCCACACACACGGCCAGCATGCTTTACTATCTCCACACAAACGGCCAGCATACTTTACTATCTCCACACACACGGCCAGCATACTTTACTATCTCCACACACACGGCCAGCATACTTTACTATCTCCACACACACGGCCAGCATACTTTACTATCTCCACACACACGGCCAGCATGCTTTACTATGAACACTCATTACACACTCAATTAGTCCAGGCTTTCATTGGGAGTTAGTATTAGTTAGGGCCATGGGAGGACGACGCCCGCAGACAGCTGAGGTACTAGACTTCCTTTATCTCCTGTGAGGGATAAAGGATAATACTAATTCCTGATGGGATCACTGGCAAAACTGCGAGCTTGTTATCAACCGATCTTCCCAGCTGTGTAGGTTAAATGTAGCCTGGAAGCACAAGGAGTCAGTGGAATGTTAGCAGAAACCGACTGGCACCCAGGCTAGTTTTGTATACATTTTGTATGCACGTCAGTAACGTAGTACGTGTATTTTACCTCTGCCTGTGGTATTATTACCATGATGTAGTTGGCAGTACTCTTCTGTTGTGATTGCGTCATATCATATCATACTGTATGCGTATAGAGTAAACAATCTGATTGAACGTGTATTTCTCTGCTCATGTGTCTCTGTGCCGGTGTGTGTGAATGATTAGGCTGGGCTCTCTCTGAGTCCAGCGGCTCAGCAGAAGCTTTCCTAATTGAGTTAGCCGTGGTAACGTGAGTGGCGGCTGGTTTTCCAGGAATAGACTCAACCATAGAGAGGAGGAGAGGAGGTGAGGAGGAGAGGAGGACAGGAGGAGAGGAGGACAGGAGGGGAGGAGGACAGGAGGAGAGGAGGACAGGAGGAGAGGACGACAGGAGGAGAGGACGACAGGAGGGGAGGAGGGCAGGAGGACAGGAGGAGAGGAGGAAAGGAGGAGAGGATGACAGGAGGAAAGGAGGACAGGAGGAGAAGAGGACAGGAGGACAGGAGGACAGGAGGGGAGGAGGACAGGAGGACAGGAGGAGAGGAGGACAGGAGGAGGCTCCACAACATACAGACCAAGACTCTTAAGTCTGTGAGTGTTTATCATGGTCATGCGTGTTGCATGCGTTTCAATGCAGAAGATTAGAATAGCATGTGTGTTTTGTGTTCTGTGAGAAGTGCATGTGTGTTTTGTGTTCTGTGAGAAGTGCATGTGTGTTTTGTGTTCTGTGAGAAGTGCATGTGTGTTTTGTGAGAAGTGAGAATAGCATGTGTGTTTTGTGTTCTGTGAGAACTGCATGTGTGTTTTGTGTTCTGTGAGAAGTGCATGTGTGTTTTGTGTTCTGTGAAAAGTACATGTGTGTTTTGTGTTCTGTGAGAAGTGCATGTGTGTTTTGTGTTCTGTGAGAAGTGCATGTGTGTTTTGTGTTCTGTGAGAAGTGCATGTGTGTTTTGTGAGAAGTGAGAATAGCATGTGTGTTTTGTGTTCTGTGAGAACTGCATGTGTGTTTTGTGTTCTGTGAGAAGTGCATGTGTGTTTTGTGTTCTGTGAAAAGTACATGTGTGTTTTGTGTTCTGTGAGAAGTGCATGTGTGTTTTGTGAGAAGTGAGAAGTGCATGTGTGTTTTGTGTTCTGTGAGAAGTGCATGTGTGTTTTGTGAGAAGTGAGAATAGCATGTGTGTTTTGTGTTCTGTGAGAACTGCATGTGTGTTTTGTGTTCTGTGAAAAGTACATGTGTGTTTTGTGAGAAGTGAGAAGTGCATGTGTGTTTTGTGTTCTGTGAGAAGTGCATGTGTGTTTTGTGTTCTGTGAGAAGTGCATGTGTGTTTTGTGTTCTGTGAAAAGTACATGTGTGTTTTGTGTTCTGTGAGAAGTGCATGTGTGTTTTGTGTTCTGTGAGAAGTGCATGTGTGTTTTGTGTTCTGTGAGAAGTGCATGTGTGTTTTCTGTTCTGTGAGAAGTGCATGTGTGTCTACTGTTCAGAGTATCACAGTATCACTTTGTCACAGTCTCTGAACAGGAGGGAGTGTAGTCTGGAAGCAGCTTTGTCTGGCATTAGCCAGGTTAGTAGGTGCGCCTGTCAGCTGAACTACCTCAGGTGTGTGTATGGGGGGTGTGTATGGGGGAGTTGTGTGTGTATGGGGGAGTTGTGTGTGTGGGGGTGCTGTGTGTGTATGGGGGGGTGCTGTATGGGGGGTGCTGTGTGTGTATGGGGGTGCTGTGTGTGTATGGGGGGGTTGTGTGTGTATGGGGGGGTTGTGTGTGTGTATGGGGGGGTTGTGTGACACACACACACACACACACACACACACACACACACACACACACACACACACACACACACACACACACACACACACACACACACACACACACACACACACGTTCCCGTGCCTGTGAAAAAAAAAGGTGCTACTCTGAACAGTAAACACACACCGGAGTTGGGGTCAATTCCAGTCAATTCAGAAAGCAAACCCAATTTCAAATGTTCCTCATGGAAAAGCACTGAAGAGAATTGGAATTTCAGTGTACTGCTTCCTGAATTGACTGGAATTGAAATGGAATTGACCCCAATCCTGACACACACACACACACACACACACACACACACACACACACACACACACACACACACACACACACACACACACACACACACACACACACACACACACACACACACACACACACACACACAGGGCATGATGGATGTATGCTTGGCACCCAGAGGCCATGTTGTGTCTGCTGAGCCCTAACCCTTCATTAAACCTGAGCCTCTCCAAGACTGTGATTAGGAGGCTTAGGCTGCAGACTGACTGACACAGGGCCAGGCTCCACATCACCCCCTACTGACAACTACATGTAACTACACCTCCCAGCCAGCACTGCTGTCTATACAGCCTGACCAGGAGGTCTCTCTCTGGGGCCAGGGGGCTGGGTGTTTGGTGTTTGTGTCAGGGGCTGTATTGTCTGCGTACGAGGGGGCTGTGTGTGTATGGGGGGTGTGTATGGGGGAGTTGTGTGTGTATGGGGGGTGTGTGTGGGGGTGCTGTGTGTGTATGGGGGGGTGCTGTGTGTGTATGGGGGGTGCTGTGTGTGTATGGGGGGGTTGTGTGTGTATGGGGGGGTTGTGTGTGTGTATGGGGGGTTGTGTGAGTATGGGGGAGTTGTGTGTGTATGGGGGGGTGCTGTGTGTGTGTATGGGGGAGTTGTGTGTGTATGGGGGAGTTGTGTGTGTATGTATGGGGGGGTGCTGTGTGTGTATGGGAGGGTGCTGTGTGTGTATGGGGGGGTTGTGTGTGTGTATGGGGGGGTTGTGTGTGTGGGTTGTGTGTGTGTGTGGGGGGGGGGGTTGTGTGTGTGTGGGGGGGTTGTGTGTGTGTGGGGGGGTTGTGTGTGTATGGGAGGTGTGTGTATGGGGGGTGTGTGTATGGGGGGGGGAGAAAAGGGCAGAGGAGATTGACTGATGGATCTACTAAACAGGTATCTGGCTAATGTCTACATCTGTCAGAGTGAGTGTGTGTGTGTGTACAACCCCCCATACACACACACACACAGCCCCCATACACACACACAACCCCCCATACACACACACAACCCCCCATACACACACACGCACCCCCATACACTGTTTTGGACAGAATCCATTTTGTAAGATCATTACCAAGACACGGCTTCTACAATGACCTCTGTTAGTGTGAGTGGCCGGAGAACAGACCTCCTACTTCCAACAGAGATTTAGACAGACTGCTTCCTTACAATAAGACACACAGATTTAGACTGGGAATGAAGAAATATCAGCAACAAAATGTTATGTATGATTTTATGATACTACGATAACAATATCCATGATAACAAAACCAGGTAGCATTTTCCTGACTATATAACCACAGCTCAGAGTAGGAAGACGAAGCAGGGCCTATCGTCCCCTATACACCGTATCCATAGGGCACTCTCCTCTCCCCTTTTCTCCTTCTTTACACCCCTTTCACACAAAGGCAGGGGGAGGGAGGAGGGGGGTGGGGTTGGTCAGTGGAGTGTAGAAGAGAGGGTACAGGGTAACATGAGATCAGAAAGCCAGATCAGGAGGACAAGAGCCAGAGGAAAATGGGGGAAGGGAGCAGAGAAGGTCAAGTTGGGAGGGGGGAGGAGAGAAACAGCAGTGATTTTTGGGGTGGATTTTTAAACACGAGATTTGGGGAAAGACCAAGAAAAAAAACATGGCAGGATTTGATGGGATTGCGTTTCCCCCCCCCCCACCCAAAATAAATAAACATTCACTAAGACTGACAGATCATTTGAGCCATTGGGCTCCCGAGGGGCGCAGCAGTCTAAGACACTGCCTCTCAGTGCATGAGGCATCACCACTGGTTCGAATCCAGGCTGTATCACATCCGGCCGTGATTGGGAGTCCCACAGGGCGGGCGTAGGCTGTCATTGTAAATAAGAACTTGTTCTTAACTGACTTGCCTGGTTAAATAAAGGTAAATAATCTCCATGTCATATTTCAATTCTAAAACAACAGAAAAAAACAAAATTAAAAAAAAACAAAAAAAACAACAGAGTCTTTAAAAACAAAGTTCAGTTACACTCCAATCTCTTACAATACCATCTAACTAACTAACTAACCCTCACCAGCCCCCTAAAGAGTTGCAGTGTTGACATACCTGTGCCCTCTCTACACACACATTACCAAACACTTATCTGACACCATCTAGGAGCTCTCAACACCTCTCACAACATGGCAGAGGTATTTTACACAGGTGCACACACACACACACACACACAGACTCACAGTATGGTGGCTGTGACAGTTGATGTAGAAGTAGGTCTGAGTGTTTGAGAGCGAGGCAGAGAGGTGCCAGGGAGGATGCCACTAACAGTTATGCCACCGTGCCAACCACAGACCACAGAGTAGACGTGTGGGTAAACTTCTAGCGATCTCTCTCTCACTATCTCTATGTCTATTTAGCTCTCGCTCTCTCCCCTCACTGTCTCTACATCTATCTCTCTCCTTCTCCTTCTTTCACCAGGCTGGACACTAGAAATAGACGGCAATTTCAGACGTCTGAAAAGGTTCTGAGAAGGTGGATATGTGCCTTCCTCGGAGCTCGTCGGAAAAAGAAAGAAAAGCGATTGGCCGGCACTGGGCGCGAAAACATGCTGCTTAGACCCCTGTACTATGGTGCAGTTCACAACGCTCTATCAAGGCGTGTGAATTCTGGGAATACGGTTCATACCTGATTATAATAGCACGTCGTTTTTCATTATTTTGTTGTAAGCCTTCCCCAAACCATAGTCCTAACCTTAATCACTCTGAATGAATGCCTAACCTGTTAACCTTTGAGTTGTTTCTGTTTCAACCCAGTAACCACGCAGAATGAACCCTGTAACCACGCACAATGAACCCTGTAACTACGCAGAATGAACCCTGTAACCACGCACAGTGAACCCTGTAACCACGCACAGTGAACCCTGTAACTACGCAGAATGAACCCTGTAACCACGCAGAATGAACCCTGTAACCATGCAGAATGAACCCTGTAACTACGCAGAATGAACCCTGTAACCACGCAGAATGAACCCTGTAACCACGCACAATGAACCCTGTAAATACGCAGAATGAACCCAGTTACCACGCACAATGAACCCTGTAACCACGCAGAATGAACCCTGTAACCACGCACAATGAACCCTGTAACTACGCAGAATGAACCCTGTAACCCCGCAGAATGAACCCTGTAACCCCGCAGAATGAACCCTGTAACTACGCAGAATGAACCCTGTAACTACGCAGAATGAACCCTGTAACCCCGCAGAATGAACCCTGTAACCCCGCAGAATGAACCCTGTAACCACGCAGAATGAACCCTGTAACCCCGCAGAATGAACCCTGTAACCCCGCAGAATGAACCCTGTAACCCCGCAGAATTAACCCTGTAACCCCGCAGAATGAACCCTGTAACCACGCACAATGAACCCTGTAACCACGCAGAATGAACCCTGTAACCACGCACAATGAACCCTGTAACCACGCAGAATGAACCCTGTAACTACGCAGAATGAACCCTGTAACCACGCACAATGAACCCTGTAACCAGGCAGAATGAACCCTGTAACCACGCAGAATGAACCCTGTAACCACGCAGAATGAACCCTGTAACCACGCACAATGAACCCTGTAACCACGCACAATGAACCCTGTAACCCCGCAGAATTAACGTGGAATTTCAAAGGGAAACTATGAGATCTTGTTGCTCTCACACCCTCTCTCTCTCTGTTTATCTCTACTTCTCTCTCTTTACCCCTCTGTCTCTCTGTAAAATCTGTTTCACACAGGGGGGGAGGTTATATAAGATAACATGCACTGCAGAGGAGAGCTCTTCTCTCTCATCATATCCCTCTTCCCTCCCTTCTCATCACATTACTCTCTCACAGCCTCATGTTCTCTCTAGCGCTCCCATCTCATCTCTCTCTCTCTCCCTCTTTGTCACTCCATCTTATTTCAGTCTCTCGTTGACAGGCGCCCATCTCTTCTCTCCTCTCTCCTGTTCGATCGCACAAACCAGCCCATTAATGTAACTGATCCCATCAACTGGCGCACACACACACGCACACGCACACACACACGCGATGTATGCTGCGTGCCCATGTCTTCAGCAGGTGGGCACAGTGGATGATGTCAGCTCCTCCTCCTCTCTCTCCTGGCTCCTTCCTCTCCTCCTCCCTCAGTGTGATGCAATGTTCCCTCGCTCCGTGAAGGAGGTGTACGAAAGCCACTCTAGCACCTCCTCTCTTCTCTAGTCCCACAGCTTCCTGCCACCTCCCTCCAGTACTCGAGTCAGCTCTCTATCCCCCTCTCTCTCTCTCTCTATACATATCTATCCCCCCATCTCTCTCTCTGTGTGTGTCTGTATCTGTTTAGTCTGGTTAAGGATTAATGGTCCTACAGTATCCAGCCACAGTCATTAAAATAAAGAGCAACAGCAGTGAGTTAAAGGGGTGTAGAGAGAGAGAGAGATAAAGGGGTGTAGAGAGAGAGAGAGATAAAGGGGTGTAGAGAGGGAGAGAGATAAAGGGGTGTAGAGAGAGAGAGAGAGATAAAGGGGTGTAGAGAGGGAGAGAGATAAGGGGTGTAGAGAGGGAGAGATAAAGGGGTGTAGAGAGGGAGAGAGATAAAGGGGTGTAGAGAGGGAGAGAGATAAAGGGGTGTAGAGAGAGAGATAAAGGGGTGTAGAGAGAGAGATAAAGGGGTGTAGAGAGAGATAGATAAAGGGGTGTAGAGAGAGAGAGAGATAAAGGGGTGTAGAGCGAGAGAGATAAAGGGGTGTAGAGAGAGAGAGAGATAAAGGGGTGTAGAGAGGGAGAGAGATAAAGGGGTGTAGAGAGAGAGAGAGAGATAAAGGGGTGTAGAGAGGGAGAGAGATAAGGGGTGTAGAGAGGGAGAGATAAAGGGGTGTAGAGGGAGAGAGATAAAGGGGTGTAGAGCGAGAGAGATAAAGGGGTGTAGAGAGAGAGAGAGATAAAGGGGTGTAGAGAGGGAGAGAGATAAAGGGGTGTAGAGAGAGAGAGAGAGATAAAGGGGTGTGAGAGAGGGAGAGAGATAAAGGGGTGTAGAGAGGGAGAGAGATAAAGGGGTGTAGAGAGGGAGAGAGATAAAGGGGTGTAGAGAGAGAGATAAAGGGGTGTAGAGAGAGAGATAAAGGGGTGTAGAGAGAGATAGATAAAGGGGTGTAGAGAGGGAGAGATAAAGGGGTGTAGAGAGAGATAAAGGGGTGTAGAGAGAGAGATAAAGGGGTGTAGAGAGGGAGAGAGATAAAGGGGTGTAGAGATGGAGAGATAAAGGGGTGTAGAGAGAGAGATAAAGGGGTGTAGAGAGAGAGAGATAAAGGGGTGTAGAGAGGGAGAGAGATAAAGGGGTGTAGAGAGGGAGAGATAAAGGGGTATAGAGAGAGAGAGATAAAGGGGTTTCATTTCAGTTTGAACGTTTTCATTTATCAAAATCATTGTCACGTGGTTAGTCACAAAAATCTGAATGAAAATGATACAAAGTCATAAATAATTAGCATAATAATAACATCCACATCAAAATCTGTCTGTTTAAGCTAGAGATATATATTTGTTGTTGTTGTTGCACGGGAAGCGTCTCAATCCACCACATCCGCCAACGGCGGCCTTCCTCATCTGCGGTGGAAGGTGGCCGAGCCACAGTGGTGTTTTGTCAGACCATGAGACATCCCGAAAATGTGTCTTCTCACGAAAATGTCTGTGCGTCTGAACGGTTTGACCTACAATCAAATATGACCACGATATGACCACAATATGACCACGATGTGACCACAATATGACCACGATATGACCACAATATGACCATGTTCTCCGCTCACGGGACTCGTCTGAAGTCGGTACCGCCGATCTGCCAACTTCTGTCTGTAGCGGCTGAACAGTTTGGGCAACACACTGATATGGAGAGGTGAGACTCTCGCGAACACGTCGGTTGTTTTGCTCTCTAACCCTAACCTCGTCTGAAGGTAGCCTGGTACAAGTTCAGAAAATGAATGGAAGTATACACTGAGTGGACAAAACATTAAGAACACCTTCCTAATATTGAGTTATTCACCTTCAGAATGGCACACACACACAACCCATGTCTCAAGGCTTAAAAATCATTCTTTAAATCTGTCTCCTTCCCTTCAACTACATTTATTGAAGTGAATGTAACAAGTGACATCAATAAGGGATCATAGCTTTCCCCTGGAGTCACCTGGTCAGTCTGTGTCATGGAAAGATGAAAGATGCATAATGTTTTGACCACTCAGTGACTATGGAAGTAGTTCAGGTCAGTGGCGATTTTAGCATGTCAATCTTGGTGGGGCAAACAAAACATTTGGGGGATGCATGCCAGTAAAGCCACTACACAACACAACACTAAACAATACATTAATTGCACTATAGCGCTGACAAACGGTGCCCACAAACTGTTAGGGCCTACATAAAGCTGTCCTAACACCTTACCACAGCTACACCTGGCTTTCAGCGGAGCCTTGTCTGGCAGAAAAACAGTTCATTCAGCCTCATTTACTGCCTTTTAAATAAACATAGCTGATATGACTAATGGGGTTTCTACTGACAATTGAGATGTACAAACTACGGCATAAAGGGACGACAAGCGGATAAGAGGCAATCCGGAATTTCGATTCCGGATTGACATTAATGATCAAGCAACGACGGACGTAGTCAATATAACTACTTGTTCGGCACTTTTGAAATGTACAGCGGCAGAATTCAGAACATGGGCCGTTCTTACAGTGTTCTCCCCGTTTAGCACCGTTACGTTTTATCTATAATTTCTCTTCATATAACAAGGATTGAAAAGGATTTGTCAGTAGATTGTCGACGTGATTCATGATGATGACTGCTAGCTAAGATTTTGAAAGTATGATGTTGACATGATCAGTCCAATCAAAGCTACCGTACATATAACGTGATTTGACGTCATTTTATCTGTGGCCAATGACCTTGAGCTTTCTTGGAAGGGCACTTGTAATATAAATTCATGGCAGGACCCAAAGGGCTGAAATTTTGGATGTCTACCCTTACTAAGCACTTAAAATTGGCGATGACGTACTGTCCCCATGAGTGACAGAGCACTGAGCCAATCACGGCGCAACGCTCCATATTTTCTGCTGGCTCGCCCCACCACCACAGAAAGTACTGAGCTACTAGGCTGAAACACCTGCATTTTGTTGCTGCCTTACTCAAGACAACTAAAAAGAGACCATGTATGTATGCAGCTTTATTAACTCAATGATATATATATATTTTTTTTTTACATTGTTTGCAAACTGATATGTGACACGTATTAATGCCAAAATAACATGCAAAACAGGCAAGCCTAAAATTTGTTTTCTTTTTGTGCTAAAAATGTGGGGCTCGAAACAGGTTGGGCAGGATCCTGAATGAAGGGTCGCCACTGGTTTAGTGCCCCAAAATATGTGTTAAATATGGGTAAAAACATTGAAAAATAATTTCCTGATCTTTATTATATCTCTCAGATAAAGGACAGACACTTTAAAACAAACTTCCATTAGATGTATTTTTTGACTATCTGTTTGCCATGTATGAATATGTTATTCAATGCGTTTCTATGGGCTAATAGCCGTAAGGCCAAATTCAGTGTTTCATCAAATACTTTTTGACATATTTTTTTGATACCTAAAGGGGTCTTAAAATTCAAAATCAAATCGCTAAATGATCCTTCTTACGAACATCTTAACAATTCCATATGTTTGCTTAGAGGAACCCATCCCACCACTTTTAAGGATTGTGAAATAAACCCAAACTTGTTCCTCACAAGTGTAGCAGGTTGTGAACTCTGCAAACAACCTTTCCACTCTGAGGATGAGAACGGTAAATGACTGTAATTAACACCAAAAAAAATCAAAGGGCAAACAGTTCCCGCCGTGAATGCACAAGAATTGGCAGGAGACAGCTAAATCATTCTGGAGAGAGACTAGCCTATATCTTCGCCAAACACCCCTCCCCCTCTTATTGTCTCAACATTTTTAATCATGCTTAATACACATTATTTTCACACATATTTGAAATGCTTTCACTGACAGCAGCAACTCCGTAATCAACTTGGCATATTGCCACGCGCGCTGCCAAAATCACAGGCTTCCAAAATAGGCATAGACTTACGAGTTTGTGATCTGAATCAATGCACAGCTATTTTCTAAAAGAAGCTAATGTTCCTTCGATTCCTCTGTGGCTAAGTCATGCTTTCTGGTGATGTATTTTGAATGATTGTATTTATTTCTGTATAGACAGGAGTAATTATATAATTGAGTAAAAATATTTTCATTTACTTCCCTATTTTTTATTTAACATTTATTTAACTAGGCAAGTCTACCAAACCTTCCCCGAACCCAGACGACGCTGGGCCAATTGTGCGCCGCCCTATTTGGACTCCCGATCACGGCCGGTTGAGAAACAGCCCGGGATCGAACCAGGGTCTGTAGTGACGCCTAAAGCACTGCGATGCAGTGCCTTAGACCGCTGCGCCACTCGGGAGGTTGGATCCACCACCATAACATTTCTCTCCTAGTCCATTGGTTTTCATACCAACTTTCTTTCACAGTCCAGAAGCCAAAGGCACAATCCTACTCATTTTAGAAATCCATCCTAGTTGTTGCATTTTTCGATCCACCCTCTTTCTAAGTTTCCAACAGAGATTTATCTCTGTCACATTTGGATCCGCTATCAGACCTTTTATTGCCTGCTTCATTACACAAGTTGCAATGTTCTGTTAAGCTATATTACCATAATCTAAATGGGATTTCTGTTATTCTGAGCACCGCGGGTGGACGCCCTAACGGGTTATGCACCCAATTCATATGGGTCCGGTACATTTCTCAAATGGCCAATTAAAATATTCCCGGTCAAGTTGTCCGGCGCCACATTTTCCTAACGGAAACTCTGGTGTGTGTCTGCGATGGCTGCAGATGGACAGGGTTGTCATGGTGATTGATGCCAGCGCTCAACCCGACCTTCTGATGGTTTATGGTCTGGATTACCCAGAAACAGTCCCGCATCTCTCTCTCTCACACACACACACACACACACACACACACACACACACACACACACACACACACACACACACACACACACACACACACACACACACACACACACACACACACACACACACTGCATTCAAGGTAAACTGTTACAGAGCCAGACAACAGTAACAAGTAAAAGGAAAGATCAGATACTCAACAACAAAACAGCAAACCTCAGACAGAAATAACACGTTCTGTACCAGCACACACAACCAATGCTTCTCATGTGCACATGATTCTACCCCGTACCTCCTCCGAATTATTTTGGTCTTTTAAGACCAGTAACTACTTTCTATCTACACCTCCCACTTCAACACACACACACACACACACACACACACACACACACACACACACACACACACACACACACACACACACACACACACACACACACACACACACACATACGCAGGTGCACACAAAGCCACAGTGTTTGGCAGGCAGTCAATGTGTGCAAGACCACGTTCAATACCCAGTGGTAATGTAATATAGCTGAAAGAGAGGCTGAATGACTGAGAGACCCAGGTGTGACTCTGTGGGGTCCTGGGGAGAGGGGGGACAGGGGCGTACATGTGTGTGTGTGTGTGTGTAAGAGAGAGAAAGAAAGAGAGAGAAGGGTGTGTGGGGTGTTACAAGGTGTGTGTGTGTGTGGGCGCTTGTTTGGGCCGTTCGCTCCCCTCCAGGAAATAAGCTGTACCCAGACAGGGCCTCTCTGCTCGGCACAGGGCCAAAACGCTGAACATCATGTGTGTGTGTGTGTGTGTGTGTGTGTGTGTGTGTGTGTGTGTGTGTTCTGGCACCCACCTAGAAACACAACGTAGAGCTCTCCTGTGACATGTTGTCATGCTTTAACAAAGAGGGAGAGAGAGAAAGAGAGAGAGAGAGAGAAAGAGCGAGAGAGAGGGGAGAACGAGAAACATGGACGAGCGATAGAGCGAGAGAGAGAGGGGAGTGGATTGCAAGGGTATCCGCCCAGTTACAGTCCAAATCAAATCGACCACACACACAACTGGATTCCCTTTGCAGGCCTCAAGAGATATGTATGAAATTGTTAACAGTGAGAGTAAGCCAAAACCAGAACACACACACACACAGATCAGACCGCCCAGTCACAGGAGGACATCAGATAACCACTGCTGTGAACGAGGGAGGAGTGGCCAGAAAACACACCAGAGATCTCTCTCTCTCTCTTTCTCCTGTCTATCATCCCTCGATCGTTACCTCTCATTAAACCACAAAACGGCACATTTTAGAATGGCCTTTTATTGTCCCCAGCACAAGGCACACCTGTGTAATAATTCTTGACTTGATATGCCACACCTGTCAGGTGGAGGGATTATCTTGGCAAAGGAGAAATGCTCACTAATAGGGATGTAAACTAATTTGTGCACCATATTTAAGAGAAATAAGCTTTTTGCGCATATGGCAAATATTTTATTTCAGTTCATGAAACATGGGACCAACACTTTACATGTTGCGTTCATATTTTGTTCAGTGTAGTCCAGAAGTAAAATTTGTCTTAACAAATCACATAATAAGTTATATGGAATCACTCTGAGAATTAATAGGGGTTGACATGATTTTTTAAATGATTTTCCTCTGTCCGACATACATACATCTTCAACTATGAAGACCAGGGAGCTTTTCGAAAGCCTCATAAAGAAGGGCAGTGATTGGTAGATGGGTAACAATAACAAATCAGACACCTAATACATCTTTAAGCACAGTCAAGTTAATAATTATGCTGTGGATTATGTATCAAACCACCCAGACACATCAAAGATGCAGTCATCCATCTGAACTGAGCTGCAGGACAGGAAGGAAACTGCTCTGGGATGTCAACATGAGGCCATTGGGGATTTAAAAACCTTTCAATGGTTGTGACGGGAGAAAAACGATGGATCAACATTGTAGTGACTCCACAATAATGACCTAAATAACAGAATACAAATATACATCATAAAATTTTTTCCAAAACATGAATATGTATGCAACAAGGCACTAATGTAGAAACACGGCAAAGGAATACACTTTTTTGCCTAAATGCAAAGTCTTATGTTTTGGGCAAATCCAACACAATATCAGAGTAACTGCCTCCTTATTTTCAAGCATGGTGGTGGCTGCATCATGGTATGGGTATGCTTGACATTGGCAAAGACAAGAGAGATTTTATAGGATGAAAAGAAACGGGATGGAGCTAAGCACAGGCAAATCCTAGAGGAAAACCTGCTGCAGTCTGCTTTACACCAGACACCGAGAGAGGAATTCACCTCTCAGCAGGACAATAACCTACAACACAAGGCCAAATCGACACTGCAGTTGCTTACCAAGAAGACAGTGAATGTTCTTGAGTGGCCAAGTTCGTTTTTTTACTTAAATCTGCTTTAAAAGCTATGGCAAGACTTGCTGTCTAGCCATGATCCCCAACACCTTGTCAGAGCTTGAAGGATTTTGAAAATAACAGGCAAATATTGCACAACACAGGTGTGCAAAGCTCTTATAAGACTTACCCAAGAAGACTCACAGTTGTGATCGCTGCCAAAGGTGTTTCTAACATATAATGTGTCTAATTTTTATTATTCTTTCAAAAGAAATGTCCACTTGACATTAAGAGTATTTTGTGTAGATCACTGACCAAAAAAAGGCAATTAAATCGATTTTAATCCCACTTTGTAACACAATAAAATGTGAAGAAATCCAAAAGGGTAGACTTTCTATAGTCACTGTGTACAAACAGTGACAGACGCATACATACACAGACAAACACAAGCACAGACGCACAGCATCAGCATTTGTATAAATGCACAGAGACATACAGACACACTTCCTTACCTGGCCAACTGCGTGCTCCAACCAGACTGCCCCGCTGCAGGAGAGAAACGTCAAATCATTCTGTCGGCGCAATGCAGAATGCTCTAAAATCCACTTTCTTTCAACAACAAAAAAAGTATCATCAAATGATATCACTTGATAAGATGCCAAACTTACCATTCCCACACTTCATAATGACTGGCTCTTTGCTGTGGCCGCACAGCCCTGACCGTGATGTTAACATCTTTAATGTTTGTTCAGGTGATGCCGGGCTGGCCCACGCCAACAGCATACCGAGGCCGTGTCATCGTGTTAGGCCTTGTTCCGCTGTGAATAGAGAAGCACGTCAGTGCAATGACATTAGAACTGTAGAGAAGCCGAGAGGCCCGGCATGACAGGTAAGGACTTAAGTTGTGTGTCTGAGGAGAAATCAGGGAGCTCACAAGAACATGGTGGTGAGTAATAATGGCGCTAATTTGTTGTTATAGATTAACACACTTATCCTGAACGTGTTACAACATCACCAGCATGTTTATGTTAGCAGCTTCAGCCAGGAGACACTTAGACGGAGTATTGTCGGGGTGTGTGTCGGTCTCTAGTGGATTCTTGATTGTATCACGTGAGCATTTCGATGCCACATCAAATCAAATCAAAATGCATTTGTCATATGCCCCGAATACCTCAGGCGTAGACTTTACCGTGAAATGCTTACATACGAGCCCTTAAGCAACAACGCAGAGTTAAAAAATACGAACAATATGCTAAATAAAAAGGAAATAATAACGCAATAAAATAACAATAACGAGGATACAGTATATACAAGGAGTACAGGTACAGAGTCAATGTGCAGGGGTACGAGGTAGTAATATGTACAGGTAATATGTGCAGGTAATATGTACAGGTAATATGTGCAGGTAATATGTACAGGTAATATGTGCAGGTAATATCTACAGGTAATATGTACAGGTAATATGTGCAGGTAATATGTGCAGGTGATATGTACAGGTAATATGTACAGGTAACATGTACAGGTAATATGTACAGGTAACATGTACAGGTAATATGTACAGGTAATATGTACAGGTAATATGTACAGGTAATATGTGCAGGTAATATCTACAGTAATATGTACAGGTAATATGTACAGGTAATATGTGCAGGTAATATGTACAGGTAATATGTACAGGTAATATGTACAGGTAATATGTACAGGTAATATGTACAGGTAATATCTACAGGTAAGGTAATATGATCAGGTAATATCTACAGGTAATATGTACAGGTAATATCTACAGGTAACATGTACAGGTAATATGTGCAGGTAATATGTGCAGGTGATATGTACAGGTAATATGTACAGGTAACATGTACAGGTAATATGTACAGGTAACATGTACAGGTAATATGGTCAGGTAATATGTACAGGTAATATGTACAGGTAATATGTGCAGGTAATATGTGCAGGTAATATCTACAGTAATATGTACAGGTAATATGTACAGGTAATATGTACAGGTAATATGTACAGGTAATATGTGCAGGTAATATCTACAGGTAATATCTACAGGTAATATGTACAGGTAACATGTACAGGTAATATCTACAGGTAATATGTACAGGTAATATGTACAGGTAATATGATCAGGTAATATGATCAGGTAATATGTGCAGGTAATATGTACAGGTAATATGTACAGGTAATATGTACAGGTAATATCTACAGGTAATATCTACAGGTAATATGTACAGGTAACATGTGAAGGTAACATGTACAGGTAACATGTACAGGTAATATCTACAGGTAATATGTACAGGTAATATGATCAGGTAATATGTACAGGTAATATGTACAGGTAATATCTACAGGTAATATCTACAGGTAATATGTACAGGTAATATGTACAGGTAACATGTACAGGTAATATGTACAGGTAATATGTACAGGTAATATGTACAGGTAACATGTACAGGTAACATGTACAGGTAATATGTACAGGTAATATGTACAGGTAACATGTACAGGTAACATGTACAGGTAACATGTACAGGTAATATGTACAGGTAACATGTGAAGGTAACATGTGAAGGTAACATGTACAGGTAACATGTACAGGTAATATCTACAGGTAATATGTACAGGTAATATGATCAGGTAATATGATCAGGTAATATGTACAGGTAATATGTACAGGTAATATCTACAGGTAATATCTACAGGTAATATGTACAGGTAATATGTACAGGTAACATGTACAGGTAACATGTACAGGTAATATGTACAGGTAATATGTACAGGTAACATGTACAGGTAACATGTACAGGTAATATGTACAGGTAATATGTACAGGTAACATGTACAGGTAACATGTACAGGTAATATGTACAGGTAATATGTACAGGTAATATCTACAGGTAATATCTACAGGTAATATGTACAGGTAATATGTACAGGTAATATCTACAGGTAACATGTACAGGTAATATGTACAGGTAATATGTACAGGTAATATGTACAGGTAACATGTACAGGTAATATGTACAGGTAACATGTACAGGTAATATGTACAGGTAATATGTACAGGTAATATGTACAGGTAACATGTACAGGTAATATGTACAGGTAATATGTACAGGTAATATGTACAGGTAATATGTACAGGTAACATGTACAGGTAATATGTACAGGTAATATGTACAGGTAACATGTACAGGTAACATGTGCAGGTAATATGTGCAGGTAATGTCTACAGGTAATATGTACAGGTAATATGTACAGGTAATATGTGCAGGTAATATCTACAGTAATATGTACAGGTAATATGTGCAGGTAATATGTGCAGGTAATATGTACAGGTAATATGTGCAGGTAATATCTACAGGTAATATCTACAGGTAATATGTACAGGTAATATGTACAGGTAATATCTACAGGTAATATGTACAGGTAATATTTGGTTCCAGAGTTCCAAATTAAGCAGCAGCAGCTGAAAAGATGAGCTCCTACAAATATTGAAATTTAAATGTTTTTTTAGAGTAAAGTACATCGAAAAAAAATCAAAAGAAAACTGCAAACTGAATAGGAGACCAAACAAGCAGCAAACAAAGAAGAAAGGCTTTTGAAAAAGTAACAATTTTTCATAAAATTATACCGTTTTCTTAGCTAGCTAAGTTGTTTACCTGTTGCTAGGCAGTTGCTAGGGACATTCCTGAAAGAAGCTAGCTAGCTAACAAGGAGTGTCTAGTTGGCAGAAGAGAAGAAGGGACAAAGAAGGGACAAAGTGGGACAAAATAAGGACAGAAGAAAAGGGAAAGGGGACATTAAGGTGAAGCAGTCCTCTAAAGACACAAAAGACAATAATACAAGAAATAACACTTCTATTGCCTCTCCCTCTACGATACGCACTTCCGGTTTGGTTTGGAGCGAGTAGTTGCATTCTGCTTTGCTCCACAGGTAGTATTACAGGTAGTATTACATTTCATTTCATTACAGTACAACAGTTTGATTTGTTTGATCTTAGCTGGCTACATAGCCGTCTTTGTATCCAAGATAATTGTGTAGTCTAGAGTAATTGTCGAGGTTACCTAGCCAGTTAGAGGTTACCTAGCCAGCTACACTTTCAAACAAAGTCAACAACGCAGCCACTGCTAGCTAGCCTATTTCACCAGCCAGCAGTACTATATCATTTTAGTCAATAAGATTTTTTGCAACGTAAGCTTAACTTTCTGAACATTCGAGACGTGTAGTCCACTTGTCATTCCAATCTCCTTTGCATTAGCGTAGCCTCTTCTGTAGCCTGTCAACTATGTGTCTGTCTATCCCTGTTCTCTCCTCTCTGCACAGACCATACAAACGCTTCACACCGCGTGGCCGCTGCTACTCTAACCTGGTGGTCCCAGCGCGCACGACCCACGTGGAGTTCCAGGTCTCAGGCAGCCTCTGGAACTGCCGATCTGCGGCCAACAAGGCAGAGTTCATCTCAGCCTATGCTTCCCTCCAGTCCCTCGACTTCTTGGCACTGACGGAAACATGGATTACCACTGATAACACTGCTACTCCTACTGCTCTCTCCTCGTCTGCCCACGTGTTCTCGCACACCCCGAGAGCTTCTGGTCAGCGGGGTGGTGGCACTGGGATCCTCATCTCTCCCAAGTGGACATTCTCTCTTTCTCCCCTGACCCATCTGTCTATCGCCTCCTTTGAATTCCATGCTGTCACAGTTACCAGCCCTTTCAAGCTTAACATCCTTATCATTTATCGCCCTCCAGGTTCCCTTGGAGAGTTCATCAATGAGCTTGACGCCCTGATAAGTTCCTTTCCTGAGGATGGCTCACCTCTCACAGTTCTGGGTGACTTTAACCTCCCCACGTCTACCTTTGACTCATTCCTCTCTGCCTCCTTCTTTCCACTCCTCTCCTCTTTTGACCTCACCCTCTCACCTTCCCCCCCTACTCACAAGGCAGGCAATACGCTTGACCTCATCTTTACTAGATGCTGTTCTTCCACTAATCTCATTGCAACTCCCCTCCAAGTCTCCGACCACTACCTTGTATCCTTTTCCCTCTCGCTCTCATCCAACACTTCCCACACTGCCCCTACTCGGATGGTATCGCGCCGTCCCAACCTTCGCTCTCTCTCCCCCGCTACTCTCTCCTCTTCCATCCTATCATCTCTTCCCTCTGCTCAAACCTTCTCCAACCTATCTCCTGATTCTGCCTCCTCAACCCTCCTCTCCTCCCTTTCTGCATCCTTTGACTCTCTA
Source organism: Salvelinus alpinus (assembly GCF_045679555.1). Taxonomy (NCBI): domain Eukaryota; kingdom Metazoa; phylum Chordata; class Actinopteri; order Salmoniformes; family Salmonidae; genus Salvelinus; species Salvelinus alpinus. The sequence continues at coordinate 54,609,389 of NC_092096.1, forward strand.
TGTCCCCTATCCTCCAGGCCGGCTCGGTCCTCCCCTCCTGCTCCGTGGCTCGACGACTCATTGCGAGCTCACAGAACAGGGCTCCGGGCAGCCGAGCGGAAATGGAGGAAAACTCGCCTCCCTGCGGACCTGGCATCCTTTCACTCCCTCCTCTCTACATTCTCCTCTTCTGTCTCTGCTGCTAAAGCCAATTTCTACCACTCTAAATTCCAAGCATCTGCCTCTAACCCTAGGAAGCTCTTTGCCACCTTCTCCTCCCTCCTGAATCCTCCTCCCCCTCCTCCCCCCTCCTCCCTCTCTGCTGATGACTTCGTCAACCATTTTGAAAAGAAGGTCGACGACATCCGATCCTCGTTTGCTAAGTCAAACGACACCGCTGGTTCTGCTCACACTGCCCTACCCTGTGCTTTGACCTCTTTCTCCCCTCTCTCTCCAGATGAAATCTCGCGTCTTGTGACGGCCGGCCGCCCAACAACCTGCCCGCTTGACCCTATCCCCTCCTCTCTTCTCCAGACCATTTCCGGAGACCTTCTCCCTTACCTCACCTCGCTCATCAACTCATCCTTGACCGCTGGCTACGTCCCTTCCGTCTTCAAGAGAGCGAGAGTTGCACCCCTTCTGAAAAAACCTACACTCGATCCCTCCGATGTCAACAACTACAGACCAGTATCCCTTCTTTCTTTTCTCTCCAAAACTCTTGAACGTGCCGTCCTTGGCCAGCTCTCCTGCTATCTCTCTCAGAATGACCTTCTTGATCCAAATCAGTCAGGTTTCAAGACTAGTCATTCAACTGAGACTGCTCTTCTCTGTGTCACGGAGGCGCTCCGCACTGCTAAAGCTAACTCTCTCTCCTCTGCTCTCATCCTTCTAGACCTATCGGCTGCCTTTGATACTGTGAACCATCAGATCCTCCTCTCCACCCTCTCCGAGCTGGGCATCTCCGGCGCGGCCCACGCTTGGATTGCGTCCTACCTGACAGGTCGCTCCTACCAGGTGGCGTGGCGAGAATCTGTCTCCGCACCACGTGCTCTCACCACTGGTGTCCCCCAGGGCTCTGTTCTAGGCCCTCTCCTATTCTCGCTATACACCAAGTCACTTGGCTCTGTCATATCCTCACATGGTCTCTCCTATCATTGCTATGCAGACGACACACAATTAATCTTCTCCTTTCCCCCCTCTGATAACCAGGTGGTGAATCGCATCTCTGCATGTCTGGCAGACATATCAGTGTGGATGACGGATCACCACCTCAAGCTGAACCTCGGCAAGACGGAGCTGCTCTTCCTCCCGGGGAAGGACTGCCCGTTCCATGATCTCGCCATCACGGTTGACAACTCCATTGTGTCCTCCTCCCAGAGTGCTAAGAACCTTGGCGTGATCCTGGACAACACCCTGTCATTCTCAACTAACATCAAGGCGGTGACCCGTTCCTGTAGGTTCATGCTCTACAACATTCGCAGAGTACGACCCTGCCTCACGCAGGAAGCGGCGCAGGTCCTAATCCAGGCACTTGTCATCTCCCGTCTGGATTACTGCAACTCGCTGTTGGCTGGGCTCCCTGCCTGTGCCATTAAACCCCTACAACTCATCCAGAACGCCGCAGCCCGTCTGGTGTTCAACTTTCCCAAGTTCTCTCACGTCACCCCGCTCCTCCGCTCTCTCCACTGGCTTCCAGTTGAAGCTCGCATCCGTTACAAGACCATGGTGCTTGCCTACGGAGCTGTGAGGGGAACGGCACCTCCGTACCTTCAGGCTCTGATCAGGCCCTACACCCAAACAAGGGCACTGCGTTCATCCACCTCTGGCCTGCTCGCCTCCCTACCTCTGAGGAAGTACAGTTCCCGCTCAGCCCAGTCAAAACTGTTCGCTGCTCTGGCACCCCAATGGTGGAACAAACTCCCTCACGACGCCAGGTCAGCGGAGTCAATCACCACCTTCCGGAGACACCTGAAACCCCACCTCTTTAAGGAATACCTAGGATAGGATAAAGTAATCCTTCTAACCCCCCCCCCTTAAAAGAGTTAGATGCACTATTGTAAAGTGGTTGTTCCACTGGATATCATAAGGTGAATGCACCAATTTGTAAGTCGCTCTGGATAAGAGCGTCTGCTAAATGACTTAAATGTAATGTAAATGTAATATGTACAGGTAATATGTACAGGTAATATGTACAGGTAACATGTACAGGTAATATGTACAGGTAATATGTACAGGTAATATGTACGAGGTAATATGTGCAGGTAATATGATCAGGTAATATGTGCAGGTAATATGTACAGGTAATATGTGCAGGTAATATGTACAGGTAATATGTACAGGTAATATGTACGAGGTAATATGTGCAGGTAATATGATCAGGTAATATGTGCAGGTAATATGTACAGGTAATATGTGCAGGTAATATGTGCAGGTAATATGTACAGGTAATATGTAGGAGGTAATATGTACGAGGTAATATGTACAGGTAATATGTGCAGGTAATATGTACGAGGTAATATGTACAGGTAATATGTGCAGGTAATATCTACAGGTAATATCTACAGGTAATATGTGCAGGTAATATGTGCAGGTAATATGTGCAGGTAATATGTACAGGTAATATCTACAGGTAATATGTACAGGTAATATGTACAGGTAATATGTACAGGTAATATGTACAGGTAATATGTACGAGGTAATATGTGCAGGTAATATGATCAGGTAATATGTGCAGGTAATATGTACAGGTAATATGTGCAGGTAATATGTACAGGTAATATGTACAGGTAATATGTACGAGGTAATATGTGCAGGTAATATGATCAGGTAATATGTGCAGGTAATATGTACAGGTAATATGTGCAGGTAATATGTGCAGGTAATATGTACAGGTAATATGTAGGAGGTAATATGTAGGAGGTAATATGTGCAGGTAATATGTACAGGTAATATGTACAGGTAATATGTACAGGTAATATCTACAGGTAATATCTACAGGTAATATGTACAGGTAACATGTGAAGGTAACATGTACAGGTAACATCTACAGGTAATATCTACAGGTAATATCTACAGGTAATATGATCAGGTAATATGATCAGGTAATATGATCAGGTAATATGTACAGGTAATATGTACAGGTAATATGTACAGGTAACATGTACAGGTAACATGTACAGGTAACATGTACAGGTAATATGTACAGGTAATATGTACAGGTAACATGTACAGGTAACATGTACAGGTAACATGTACAGGTAACATGTACAGGTAATATGTACAGGTAATATGTACAGGTAATATCTACAGGTAATATGTACAGGTAATATGTACAGGTAATATCTACAGGTAATATCTACAGGTAACATGTACAGGTAATATGTACAGGTAACATGTACAGGTAATATGTACAGGTAATATGTACAGGTAACATGTACAGGTAACATGTACAGGTAATATGTACAGGTAATATGTACAGGTAATATGTACAGGTAACATGTACAGGTAATATGTACAGGTAATATGTACAGGTAACATGTACAGGTAATATGTGCAGGTAATATGTGCAGGTAATATGTACAGGTAATATGTACAGGTAATATGTGCAGGTAATATGTACAGGTAATATGTGCAGGTAATATGTACAGGTAATATGTACAGGTAATATGTACAGGTAATATGTGCAGGTAATATCTACAGGTAATATGTGCAGGTAATATGTGCAGGTAATATGTACAGGTAATATGTACAGGTAATATCTACAGGTAATATGTGCAGGTAATATGTACAGGTAATATGTACAGGTAATACGTACAGGTAATACGTACAGGTAATATCTACAGGTAATACGTACAGGTAATACGTACAGGTAATACGTACAGGTAATATGTACAGGTAATATGTGCAGGTAATATGTACAGGTAATATGTACAGGTAATATCTACAGGTAATATGTGCAGGTAATATGCGCAGGTAATATGCACAGGTAATATGTACAGGTAATATGTACAGGTAATATCTACAGGTAATATGCGCAGGTAATATGCGCGGGTAATATGCGCGGGTAATATGCACGGGTAATATCTACAGGTAATATGCGCAGGTAATATGCGCAGGTAATATGCGCAGGTAATATGCGCAGGTAATATGTGCAGGTAATATGTACAGGTAATGCGTACAGGTAATATCTACAGTTAATACGTACAGGTAATACGTACAGGTAATATGTGCAGGTAATATGTACAGGTAATATGTACAGGTAATATGTGCAGGTAATATGTACAGGTAATATGTGCAGGTAATATGTACAGGTAATATGTACAGGTAATATGTGCAGGTAATATGTACAGGTAATATCTACAGGTAATATCTACAGGTAATATGTACAGGTAATATGTACAGGTAATATGTGCAGGTAATATGTACAGGTAATATGTACAGGTAATATCTACAGGTAATATGTACAGGTAATATCTACAGGTAATATGTACAGGTAATATGTGCAGGTAATATGTGCAGGTAATATGTACAGGTAATATGTACAGGTAATATGTACAGGTAATATCTACAGGTAATATGTGCAGGTAATATGCGCAGGTAATATGCGCAGGTAATATGTACAGGTAATATGTGCAGGTAATATGCGCAGGTAAATTGCGCAGGTAATATGTGCAGGTAATATGTACAGGTAATATATGCATGTAGGCGGTGGCGATCCGTCATTCAGGGTGGATTTTGAGCCCCACATTTTAAGCAAATTTTTTTTGCCTGTTTTTCATGTTATTTTGGAATTAATATGTGTCATATATCAGTTTGCAAAAATAAGTTAATAAAGCCGCATACAAACATGGGTCTCTTTTTTGTTTTCTTGAGTAAGGCAGCTCCAAAATGCAGGTGCAGTTCAGTGCTTTATGTGGTTGTGGGGCAGCCAGCGGAAAATATGTAGCATAGGGGTTGGTAATGTTCTCTAGTTGCGCCGTGATTGGCTCAGTGTTCTGTCACTCATGGGGCGAATACGTCACCGCCAAATCTAAGGGTAGAGCAACATTGGCCATGCTATCAATCCAGCATGAATTCTGCCGTGCTCAAAACAACTGTTAACTCGGATCTGGGAAATCTGACTTCAGCGAGTTCAAGACAACTGGGAACTCGGGAAAAAAATGACCTCCGACTGGGAAAATACGCTTTGAACGGTCATCCAACTCTGAATTATAAATCGGGAACTCGGGCCTCTTTCTAGATCTACGACCTTAAGATCACTGATGTTATCATCATTCGACCTTGTTTTTTTCAGAGTTCCCAGTTGTCTGAAAGCACCATAAATTCAGAAAATACCAGACTTTGATGACATGAAGGACCGCCGCACCACCTTCCTGCCCCCCCCCCCAAAAAAATGTGTTTGCCCCACCAAGATGTATATGCTAAAATCGCCACTGCATGTAGGTAGGGGTAAAGGTGACTAGGCAATCCGGATAGATGATAAACAGAGTCGCGTATGCGAAGAGTGTTAGTGTGTCTAATGTGTGAGTGTGTGTTGCGTTCGTAAAGGCCTTAATGGGTGCGTTCGTAAATTCACTCTGGCTATCTACTCCGATTTCAGAGCCCTCTCCTCTGCGGGTGCCAGAGCGCAGAATAACTGTGGAATTTACAAACGCTCAAAACCCCTTGAATATGACAAGTGACAGTAAACCTCGGCAAAAATCATAATTAAATTGTTGCCAGCAGCAACGTTACAGTCACCAACGCTCTGGATAACATGAAACAGCCTAATCAGCTCTGTTTGGGGTTCTCTCATTTGTGTCTGGAAGTAGCTAGCAAGCTAGCCAACCTTAGCTAGTAAACGTGGGTGCTTGACTGCTGTTGTGAGGTCAGAACGCTCAGATCAACCCGGAATTTACTCCTCGGCCAGAGCGTCCAGTGTGCGCTCTGAACACTCCGCGAGCAAAAACTGAATTTACGAACGGACAATCTGACAACGCTCTGAATTTACGAACGCCCAGAGCGCACTCTGGTACTCCAGACTGAATTTACGAACACACCCAATATGTTTGAATTTTGTCACTATTTCTATTTAATGTTGGATCTTCTCTTTAACTCCGCATTATTGGTATAGGAACCGTAAGTAAGCATTTCACTGTCAGTCTACACCTGTTGTTTACGAAGCATCTGACAAATACAATATGACTTGATTTAATCTCAGCTACAATTATTTTCTTGATAACTACTAGTTATAACCTGGTAATAACCTATGGCTCAATGTTAATAACTCACCCATGGGGTACTCAAACTAGGTGGTAATCTATCAACTTCAAATAAAAGCTTCGGGTGGATGTTGCCTAACCATAATACCTAACCATAACCTTTTAAAACTTCCAGCAGAAAACACTGATAGCCAGGCAGAGCCACCTTAAGCCCACCTATAGACCTGTGGCGTCCTCTAGTGGCGAAAATAAGGACGTGAATAAAGTGGGCGGGGACAAAACTGGTAAGGATAGGAAGAAAAAAATTACATTGCACAAATTCAAACGCTTTTCCTGGAAATTCTACGGAACCCGCCACAACTTCACCACATGACATTTCAGAAAGAAAATGCGACACTCCTTCCCCGAACACTGGAAGGCCCAGATTTCATTCAATGGCCGCGGTTACTTAACCATTATTTAATTAAATATCACAGACAGGACATTTTGGACCCTGGCACTACCGAGAAAGATACAACTTCAAGCCACATGTAGGTTTTGATCACGTTTTAGTAGAGTAAAAAGGTTGAACCGAAAGCAGCACACCAGCCCGTCACTAGGCGATTACAACATCGCCTACTCATACTAGGTTCCCGTAAACCCATCTTTATTGTAACCAGATGACCATATTGTAAACACTTTCGATATTACTAATTCTGAAAGGATAAAACACAGCTGGTAGAAACACAACATGCAAAATGCGTTTGCTACTTTTCCTAAAGCCTACGTCTTTGTAGTTTTAGGCTACGATTAGGAAACTTCTCATCTACCTTGTTACGTTGTAGTAGCCTGTGTACTAAATGTTTGGAACAATGCATCCTAATTAAGAGATGATTATGCGCGTTCCATTGGTTACAATCATTGGACATAGCATACCAGTAGCCTATAAAGTAGGCATTAACTCAATACCATTCGTTCTAGATCTAATTTTGGCTAAACATTCTCTGCTACGGCCAATTCTGGTTAATTATGCAACATTATAAGCCTGTGTTAATTAGTCTATATCAGTAAAATCGTTTTCATCTTACCTGTTTGTGCATGCTGCTTTCTCATGGGAGGTACCGTTGCTGCACACTGTAACAGAAAAAAAACGTCGTAACACATCTTCTTTCCACACGAATGACGTTCGTTCAGCCACGTAGCCTCCCAAAACCGTTTCCAAAATTAAGTAATAGCTGAATAATGTGTCAAAAATCCTTACTCCATTTAGAAAATGTCGGCTTGCAGAAACTGTACACGCAGATACATTAGGAAATCGTTGCTTGGGAGAGATGAGAGCATTTAGAGAATCAGCCATGGGCATGGCATAACGATTAGTCTCGTGTTGCACAATTTCAAAACTGTACAGTAATCTCTAATCTTGCATATCGTCTTCCAAAATGAATGTCCAGCCGTCTCGCAGAAGAATTGAACATTCCTTTTCAAAATCGCCAAGCCAAGTACGTAGCAGCTACAACCGCCGGTATAGGCTATGCGTGCACCGCGGGCGGGTTTGCCACACGCATGTTCAATCCAAACACGCCTTTAGATATCAATATATTTTAGAAGGACACCAGGACCAAAGCGGCGATGGGTTACCAAGAAATTGCGCAGTTCTTAATCAATTGAAACGCATACTGTTTCCTCAACTCTTCTCTGTTGTAAGGGCTCTTATCTCCTCCTCCCTCTCTCTCGCTCTCTCTCTCTTTCCCTCTCATGCAGGTTTATTTTTGGTGGACGAGTCTTGGACATAAACTGCCAGCCTTATTACTCACTGGCAAACACACACTGTATGGCTTGCTGAAATGCCCTTAGCGCTCTATTCTTCAGGGCACAAATTACCCTGATTTTTCCATTATTTGAGGGTTTGATCAATAATTTCGGCTATAATTTCAGTAGGACATAGTTAATGCAAGTCCATAAGGGGCACTTGGGATTTATAAAGTAATTTTATATAGTGATGTTTTTCTAATAATGATGTCCTTTAGATAACAGGCCAGTTCACCACTATGGATAATACAGTTAGTTAACTATCAAGGGTTAGCACATTGGATTTTACAAAACATTTTTCTAGGAATAGTGGATCTCGTTTTACAGCATTTAATTGAATAAGCAGACGAGAAAGGTTTGCTTCCAACAGAAAATGCCTCCTACAAATACCAGAGGACTTCTGTAAAAGACAAGACAAGTTGAAGTTATATATATTTTTTTACTATTGACCCTTTGAGACACACACACACACACCTCTTCTTCAGAAAGTGTGACGCACAATAATGACTACATGTTACGTTGAGAGTTGTCTCATCTCAAATTAAAAATACTTTTCTCGCTTTCAACAAACAAGACTGAGCCAACACTTTCCCTTACAACACTGCCTCAGAAGAACTTAAAAGCTTATTTGAATTCAGCATGTTGCTATGAGCTCCCGAACAGCAACTGGTAGCACACACACACATACACACACACACACACACAGACCAGACCTGGGCCACATAAAGAGGCCCTTAACGGTCTCTCTGTCTCTTTCAGAAGACATTCCCGCCTGAATACGGCCTTGAACTGGAGGGAGGCACTCCCTCCCTCCTTTACAAGCGTTTATTCTGTTTCACTCTTTCTCCCCAGTCCCCTCTCTTGTTTTCCCCTCCTTTGAATAACTTTGTGTTGAAGTCTTTTACAGTGTGTGTGTGTGTCTGTGTGTGTCTAGAGTGAGTACTCGCTCTGCAAATGTCTCTGATTTAGTTCATTAGAATGCCCCGCCTACTTCCACTTTGAGAAAATGTGTTAGCATAAATATTTCCATCTCACCTCGTTAAGCACATTGTGTTTGTGTGTGTGTGTGTGTATGTGTATGCACACAGTATGCCATCCTGACATAAAATGTGCCAATCAGACATTTCAGCACTTTGCCAATCCTACAAACACAGGAAGTTGAAGCATACACACACAGCAGGGGTTTTTCTGTATCAAACAGGGGCTTAGGTGGTGGGTGTGGCAGAGGGCGTGGCGATGGGAGCAGTCGCCGCTGGATTTGAGAGAACAATTTAGAGGTCTCCCATCTTGGCGGTGAATATACATTTTTTTATATATTTAAACCAATATCCTGCAATTCTACACGTTTCCCCATGAAGCTGAGAGAAATTGTTTAATTTTTAAAGCAAATGTCCTGCAATTCTATGCATTCTGCCATGGAGCTGAGAGAAAATGCAATTATATGCATTTTGCCATGGCTAATGCTGTGTTATTTTGCTGAAAAGTAATAACAAAATCAATACTGCTAAATGAATTGTTTTTTTGGAATTTTAAATTCTCCCTGACTATCTTTTATTTTGGGGATTGTTCATTCTCAAAGATGATATTATTTAAAATATATATTTTCTCTACTTTCTATCAAGGTTTTAGTCATTTAAGTTCACACTGAAAGTGTTTTTCCATCCCAAAAAATAAATAATAATATATAGACATTAGGGCTTGTACTCCTTCTTGATCTTCCTTAGTGACATCTGGATGTTGTGAATGTCTCTGTGTGTTACTGTGTCTTCTGTGTGAAATGTTGTTTACCTGTGCAGGATTATATATATAAATTCACACACACAGTTCCAGTCAAATGTTTGGACACACCTACTCATTCAAGGGTTTTTATTTATTTATTAGTATTTTCAACATTATAGAATAATAGTGAAGACATCAAAACTATGAAATAACACATATGGAATCATGTAATAATCAAAAAAGTGTTAAACAAATGAAAATATATTTTAGATTCTTCAAAGTAGCCAACCTTCGCCTTGATGATAGCTTTGCACACTTTTGGCATTCTCTCAACCAGCTTCACCTGGAATGCTTTTCCAACAGTCTTGAAGGAGCTCCCACATATGCTGAGTAATTGTTGGCTGCTTTAACTCCACTCTGCGGTCCAACTCATCCCAAACCATCTCAATTTGGTTGAGGTTGGGTGATTGTGGAGGCCAGGTCATCTGATGCAGCACTCCATCACTCTCCTTCTCGGTCAAATAGCCCTTACACAGCCTGTGTTGGGTCATTGTCCTGTTGAAAAACAAATGATTGTCCCACTAAGCGCATACGAAATGGGATGGCGTATCTCTGTAGAATGCTGTGGTAACCATGCTGGTTAAGTGTGCCTTGAATTCTAAATAAATCACTGACGTTGTCACCATCACACCTCCTCTTCCATGCGTCACAGTGGGAACCACACATGCAGAGAACATCCGTTCACCTACTCTCCGTCTCACAAAGTCACAATGGTTGGAACCAAAAATCTCAAATTTGGACTTATCAGACCATAGGACAGATTTCCACTGGTCTAATGTCCATTTATCGTGTTTCTTGGCCCAAGCAAGTCTCTTCTTCTTATTGGTGTCCTTTAGTAGTGGTTTCTTTGCAGCAATTTGACCATGAAGGCCTGATTCACACAGTCTCCTCTGAACAGTTGATGTTGAGATGTGTCTGTTACTTGAACTCTGTGAGATCCAGTTTCATCATAGCGCTTGATGATTTTTGCAACTGCACTTGAAGAAACTTTAAAAGTTCTTGAAATTTTCCTGATTGACTGACCTTCATGTCTTAAAGTAATGATGGACTGTCGTTTCTCTTTGCTTATTTGAGCTGTTCTTGCCATAATATGGACTTGGGTCTTTTATTCAAATAGGGCTATCTTCTGTATACCACCACTACCTTGTAACAACACAACTGATTGGTTGAAACGCATTAAGAAGGGGAAAAAAATCCACAAATTAACATTTAACAAGGCACACCTGTTAATTGAAATGCATTTTGGTTAATACCTCATGAAGCTGGTTGAAAGAATACCAAGACTGTGCAAAGCTGTCATCAAGGCAAAGGGTGGCTACTTTAAAGAGTCTCAAATATAAAATATATTTTGATTTGTTTAACACTTTTTTGGTTACTACATAATTCCATATGTGTTATTTCATAGTTTTGATGTCTTCACTATTATTCTACAATGTAGAAAAAAGTAAAAATAAAGAAAAACCCTGGAATGAGTAGGTGTGTCCAAACTTTGGACTGGTACTGTATATATATATATATATATATATATATATATATATATATATATATATATATATATACACACACATATAATGTATTTCAATGGCAAAAAAATCCCTGCACAGGTAAACAACATTTCACACAGAAGACACAGTAACACACAGAGACATTCACAACATCCAGATGTTACTAAGGAAGATCAAGAAGGAGTACAAGCCCCTAGAGTTCTCATGACACATTCATTCATAGTCTGGGAGTGCTCTTTTGGCAATCAGTGGCTTCATCATTATCAAGCATGTTGTCCAAACCCATTCCATGTCTTTGCAACGTGCTACTGCTTAATGATGAGTCTTTACTTAACCTAACATACAGGCATAGAAGGATTTTGCTTGCCAGACTAACAGCAGCCAAGAAAATGGTTGCCTTACGATACGATGGCAAGCCCCACACACTCTGCCACACCAGCAATGGATATCCTCATTCCTGGTCATAGCTCAACTTGAATGACCAATCTCTTGAATGAATGGCGCAAAGTCAGACAATGTTAATATGGACTACAACACTTGACAGTTCAAAATCACTTCTTTGATATACAGTGCCTTCGGAAAGTATTCAGACCCCTTGACCTTTTCCACATTTTGTTACGTTGCAGCCTTATTCTAAAATGTATTCATTTGTTCCCCCCATCAATCTACACACAATACCCTATAATGACAAAGAAAAAACATTTTATTTTGAAATTGTTGCTAATTTATAAAAAATAAATAATGAAATATTACATTTACATAAGTATTCAGACCCTTTACTCAGTACTTTGTTGAAGCACCTTTGGCAGTGATTACAGCCTCGAGTCTTCTTGGGTATGACGCTAAAAGCTTGGCAGACCTGTATTTGGGGAGTTTCTCCCATTCTTCTCTGCAGATCCTCTCAAGCTCTGTCAGGTTGGATGGGGAACGTTGATGCACAGCTATTTTCAGGTCTCTCTAAAGATGTTAGATCGGGTTCAAGTCGGGCTCTGGCTGGGTCACTCAAGGACAATCAGAGGCTTGTCCCGAAGCCACTCTTGCGTTGTCTTGGCTGGGTACTTAGGGTCATTGTCCTGTTGGAAGGTGAACCTTCGACCCCCAGTCGGAGGTCCTGAGCGCTCTGGAGCAGGTTTTCATCAAGGATGTCTCTGTACTTTGCTCTGTTCATCTTTGCCTCGATCCTGACTAGTCTCCCAGTCCCTGCCTCTGAAAAACATCCCCACAGCATGATGCTTCCACCACCATGCTTCACCGTAGGGATGGTGCAAGGTTTCCTCCAGACGTGACGCTTGGCATTCAGGCCAAAGAGTTCAATCTTGGTTTCATCAGACCAGAGGATCTTGTTTCTCATGGTCTGAGTCATTTAGGTGTCTTTTGGCAAACTCCAAGTGGGCTGTCATGTGCCTTTTATTGAGGAGTGGCTTCCTTCTGGCCACTCTACCATAAAGGCCTGATTGGTGAAGTGCTGCAGAAATGGTTGTCCTTCTGGAAGGTTCCCCCATCTCCACAGATGAACTCTAGAGTTCTGTCAGAGTGAACATCGGGTTCTTGGTCACCTCCCTGACCAAGACCCTTCTCCCTCGATTGCTCAAATTGGCTGGGTGGCCAGCTCTAGGAAGAGTCTTGGTGTTTCCAAACTTCATCCATTTAAGAATGGTGGAGGCCACTGTGTTCTTGGGGACTTTCAATGCTGCAGAAATTGTTTGGTACCCTTCCCCAGATCTGTGCCTCGACACAATCCTGTCTCGGAGCTCTACGGACAATTCCTTTGACCTCATGGCTTGGTTTTTGCTCTGACATGCACTGTCAACTGTGGGACCTTATATAGACAGGTGTGCGCCTTTCCAAATCATGACTAATCAATTGAATTTACCACAAGTGGACTCCAATCAAGTTGTAGAAACATCTCAAGGATGACCAATGGCCTAGTTAAATAAATGTTAAATAAAATCAAAAATGGAAACAGGATGCATCTGAGCTCAATTTCAAGTCTCATTAGCAAAGGGTCTGAATAATTATGTAAATAAGGTACTTCTGTTTTGAAATTTTTATAAATTTGCAAAAATGGCTAAAAACCTGTTTTCGCTTTATCATTATGGAGTATTGTGTGTAGATTGCTGAGGACACATTTAAAAAAATATACATTTTAGAATAAGCCTGTAACGTAACAAAATGTGGAAAAAGTCAAGGGGTCTGAATACTTTCCCGAAGGCACTGTTTGCACTCAGATAAGCAGGTCCTGTAGGTGGGAAGGGAAGTCAGAGATAAATGTGTATATGTGTAATGTCTGTTGGTTTGGGGTTTTCTGTCTTGTCAACCAAAAAAGTATAAAAACGTGATCACAAAAAAAGGGGTACAAGGTTCTACTGTGGATAATAAATCTAGTCTGTCTGTGTGTCTGAATAATTACCAGAGAATAATTACAATGAAGAGATTGTCTATTTATTCAAGTGTGTGTGTGTGATGTAATGTCTGTGTCCTGTCTCTGTGTGTGCGTGTGTGTGCCTTTAATGTATTGTGGAGAGCTCTTTCAGCAGGTTAAAAGGGGTCACAGTGGAAAGAGTGATGTAGTGCTGTATTAGGAAGTGAATCATGAGGAGTTGAAAATAGAGCAATGTGGGAGTCCTTGATACAACCATGTCAGTCACACCCCAAAGAGTAAATCATCAACATTTATTTATTTTATTTGCAAAAGCAGTTAATTAATTCATATTTGAATCTAATTATTAAAAGATATTAGAATAAAGTACAATCATTTCAGTTCATTTTGTGAGGAATTTGAATATTTTTAAACAAATAAAACCCTGACATAAATAACAGGAATGATGCAAATGAACTTACAAAATATTCAAATTACTATTCAAAAGGCATGTGGTGGAGAATGTTTGTGTTTTAAGTAAGATTATTGTATTCATTAATACAGTGTGATTCCGAGATGTGCATGAAGGTTGGGTATACTGTGTGTGTGTGTAGCCCCTTAGTTGTCTAGACTCATGAGCAGAGCAGTTCCTCTCTTGATCCAGTGGTCAAAAGGCACATCTCCAGACTTCAGGTCCACCCCCACCACAAAGGAGGGTCTGCCCCCATCGCCCGAACGCACTGGGAAGTAGTAGCACGGACACAAGTACATACCTAGACACACACACACACACACAGTCACACACACACACACACACACACACACACACACACACACACACACACACACACACACACACACACACACACACACACACACACACACACACACACACACAGAGACATTACATCAGAGAGTCACTTGGCAGACACAGAGAGAGAGAGAGAGAGAGACACAGAGACAGAGAGAGAGAGACACACAGAGAGACACAGAGAGAGAGAGAGAGAGAGAGAGACACAGAGAGAGAGAGAGATGTTTTATTTTTTTGTCTTACTCTTGGCTATCTTCTTGCGGTTCTCAACAGGTTTGAAGTGGATGGTGGGGATGGGGCAGACCAGCTGCATTGGCTTAGCCTCCACCAGACAGGAGTTCTTCTTGTCCCAGCCAGCCCCTTCCAGATACAGCCCCCGGATAAACACCCCGTCCTGAGGAGGGGATGGATGGAGGAGGGGAGGAAAGAGGGAGGAAGGAGAAAGTTACATGACTTACAATAGATTAGGGTTTTATTCTGACCATGCGGTCTGACCAGGAAGAGTATTCCGAGCCCTAAACTAGACACATTGAGGGAAAAGAGTTGTGGAGAAAAGGACACTGATTTATAGTGAAAACGGGCGTCTCACCTTGGGTGGGAAGAGGAGGTTGTTATCGTCCACTGTCGCAACAATGAACTCCCAGGATAGAGTGTCCACTGACACCTGTGGGTAATGCATAAGTGTTAGTCAGATTTTCACTAAGTTCCCCATTGACCTCAACGAATGACGAAGTGAACATTTTACTTTAGAGGTTAACTTGGCATGGTTGAAGTTCAAGTACTCTTTATTATCCCTACAGTGGTACTGTATGTCCTTAGAAAAGTTATTATCTGGGCATGATTATAAACCAAACACGACCCATTCCCGTGCAGCAGTCTACGAGTGTGTGCGGTATAGAGTAGTTGTGGTTAGTTTGTGAACACAGTTTGAAAGTTTTCTCAGACGTTGTGTTTGGTGAGTGAGCAGAGTAATTGGTCAGTGCTGTGTGTGTGTACGTGTTTGTGTTGGTGTGTGTGTGTGTGTGTGTGTATAAATATACAGTACCAGTCCAAAGTTTGGACACACCGACTCATTCAAGGGTTTTTCTTTATTTTTACTATTTTCTACATTGTAGAATAATAGTGAAGACATCAGAACTATGAAATAACACATATGGAATCATGTAGTAACCAAAAAAGTGTTTCATATTTGAGATTCTTCAAAGTAGCCACCCTTTGCCTTGGTTCCCATCGTGAAGCATGGAGGAGGAGGTGTGATGGTGCTTTGCTGGTGACACTGTCAGTGATTTATTTAGAAGCAAAATAAGCAATGGACATCAGACCAGTGGAAATCTGTCCTTTGGTCTGATAAGGAAGTTTTTCCTAGCCACCGTGCTTCTACACCTGCATTGCTTGCTGTTTGGGGTTTTAGGCTGGGTTTCTGTACAGCACTTTGAGATATCAGCTGATGTACGAAGGGCTATATAAATAAATTTGATTTGATTTGAGATACGCCATCCCATCTGGTTTGCGCTTAGTCGGAGTGTCATTTGTTTTTCAACAGGACAATGACACAACACACCTCCAGGCTGTGTAAGTGCTATTTGACCAAGAAGGCAAGGGATGGAGTGCTGCATCAGATGACCTGGCCTCCACAATCACCCAACCTCAACCCAATTGAGATGGTTTGGGATGAGTTGGACCGCAGAGTGAAGGAAAGCTCAGCATATGTTTTTTTATTTATTTTACAAGGCAAGTCAGTTAAGAACAAATTCTTATTTTCAATGACGGCCTAGGAACAGTGTGTTAACTGTCTTCTTCAGGGGCAGATCGACAGATTTTTACCTTGTCAGCTCGGGGATTCGATCTTGCAACCTTTCGGTTACTAGTCCAACACTCTAACCACTAGTCTACCTGCCTCCATGTCGGAACTCCTTCAAGACTGTTGGAAAAGCATTCCAGGTGAAGCTGGTTGAGAGAATGCCAAGAGTGTGCAAAGCAGTCATCAAGGCAAAGGGTGGCTACCTTGAAGAATCTAAAATATATTTTGATCTGTTTAACACTTTTTTGGTTACTACATGATTCCATGTGTTATTTAATAGTTTTGATGTCTTCACTATTTTTCTACAATGTAGAAAATAGTAAAAATAAAGAAAAACCCTTGAATGAGTAGGTGTGTCCAAACGTTTGACTGGTTTTGTATGTGTGTGAGGCCTCACGCTGTGCTGACGTGCGGACGACTGTAACACAGCGGTGAGGAAGCCAGTGGGAAAGGTGAAGCCAGAGAGCCAGAAGAGGGTAGGGGGGTGGGCTGTCTCCGCCCAGCGGGCAAACTGCTCCACGCGCTGGCACAGGTCCCTGGTCCACGATGCCAGCGGCTTCAAAGACGGGTAGGCCTGAGGAGGACGGAGGAGACAAGACACTTCAGACAGGCACATAAAGAGACAGAGACACACAGCAAAGTCAATAGTATATGCTGTCCTGCTATAGTAACTCTCCCAGCAGCATCATATGAACCTGTATGTTAGGTTCCTCTAGGCCTGTACTCAGTGAGTCAGTGTTCTGTTATTGAAGGTGTGTTAATCCATCATCCTGCCTGCCTGCCTGCCTGGCTGCACAGAGACTGCCTCCCAAATGGCACCCTATGCCCAATACAGTGCACTACTTTTGTAGTGCACTAGGGTAGGGAATAGGGTGCCATTTGGGAAACCACACTCATTTTCTACTGACTGACCCCCATACACACTGGACTGGAAACACAATCCAACTGTTACTATGTCCTAAGGTTCAATTCTTCATTAAAACAGTGTACAACTCGTTCCAGTAGTCAGTGAGACCGCTGTAGTCTGCCAAAGATTCTACTGCGTGTTGGGGGATGGGGCGGATGAAAAAAAAGAGTGTGTGTGTGTCTCTTCAGAGGGGTCATTGAGGGCAGTTTATGTTTATGTGGGTGCGCCCTTGTGTGTGTGTGTGTGTGTGTGTGTGTGTGTGTGTGTGTGTGGCTGTGTGTGTGTGGTTGTGCGCGTCCGCCTGTGTGTCTGTCTGGTCCACTGGGTCATCAGGTGGACACTTGGTGCCTAAACAAAGCCACAATGCCCTATCTGGGGCTGAGGGGAAGCTGGGGGGGGGGGGGTAATTGCAGTGTAATAAGTAGAGTAAACCTGCTGTCTCTGCTCCAGTTCCCTTTCTAAAGCCCAACCAGCCCAGTGCTGACTATTACAGTACAGCCAGACAAAGAGAGACAGACAGAGGGAGAGCGAAAAGGATACAGGGAGAGAGAGAGAGAGGAGAGAGAAAAAGAGTGTGAGGGAAAGAGACAGAGAACGAGAGAGGGGGAGAGAGAGAGAAAGAGGGTGAGAGCGAGAGAAAGAAAGAGAGGGAGAGGGGGAGAGAGAGAAAGAGAGAGGGAGAGTGAGAGGGAAAGAGGCCTGCTCTACCCTGTTATTGGCCCCCTCTTTATGAGAGGAGGACAGGACGGCCATTAATGCTTCAGCTCCAGCTGTGTCTCTCTCTCTCAACTCTACTGCCTCATTACTCTACCCTCTATATCTAGTCCCCTACTTCCTTCTGCTTTCCTCACTATTTTTTCCCCTGTCTGTCAGGCTCTCTCTCTCTCTTTTCCTTCTCTTTCTCTCCTTGATTGCCTGTCTCTCTCTCTCTCTTCCCCTTCTCTTTCTCTCCTTGATTGCCTCTCTCTCTCTCCCTGTCCCTGCTCCGGGGATGAACAACAACCCCTTCTAGAACACTATCCCTCCTCCTTCTCTTGCTCTCTCTCCTTCCGTCCGTCTGTCCATGTTCCATTCACCCCTGGCAGGCATGGCAGACTGTCATTATATTTCTGTTCCCTCAGACTCATGGCTTTAATTTTGGCCAGGCTGCCTCGCTCGTCCTAGAAAACGTGCATCTGTGTGTGTGTGTGTGTGTGTGTGTGTGCGCGCGCATATGTGAGTATGTGCGTGTCTCTTCCCCCCCTCTCCCGCTCCAGGCTCACACACTGACGTTTTCCAGTCAGATCAGATTGCTCCCTTTGACATCGCCGAGATGGCTTCTGACAGCCTCCATGTTCTTCTATAAATCACACTGATACTGGACCTACCCACTGGGCCCACACTGGTTGAATCCACGTCATTTCAATGAAATTCCGTTAAACCAACGTGGAATAGACATTGAATTGACGTCTGTGCCCAGTGGGTATGTCCCCACTACCCAGATTGGCCATTCATTTGACCATTGAAGCGTTTTTTGAGGGGAAAGTATGGTATTAAATGCTACATAAGGGAATGGACCTTGTGTACCATCAATAGCTGCTGCTCTGCTTTGATAGTGTCTGTGTGTTGTCTTGTTGTTAGGGATAAGGCCGAATATGTAACGTCATCAATTCAACCTCACTGTATCTATCAGCAGGACGTTCCTCTAAAGTCAAATTGAAATCACATTTTGTTGGTCACGTGCCGAATACAACAGGTGTCGACTTTACAGTGAAATGCTTACTTACGAGCCCATTCCCAACAACGCAGGGTTAAAAAGACAAATATTTGCAAAATAAAAAAGGAAACGGTAACACAGTAAAAACAATAACGAGGCTACATACAAGGAGTACCAGTATTGAGTCAATATGCAGGGGTACGAGGTAGTTGAGGTAATTGAAGTAATACAGATTCTACATGTGTGTAGGGGTAAAAGTCACTAGGTAATCAGGACATACAGTGCCTTCGGAAAGTATTCAGACCCCTTGACTTCTTCCACATTTTGTTAGCCTTATTCTAAAATGGATTAAATAAAAACATTTCCTCAGCAATCTACACACAATACCCCATAATGACAAAGCGAAAATAGGTTTTTAGACATTTTTGCAAATGTATTAAAGGATTGTGTCGAGGCACAGATCTGAAGAAGTGTACCAAAAAATCTCTGCAGTATTAAAGGTCCCCAAGAACACAGTAACCTCCATAATTCTTAAATGGAAGAAGTTTGGAACAATCAAGAATCTTCCTTGAGCTGGCCTCCCGGCCAAACTGAGCAATCGAGGGAGAAGGGCCTTGGTCAGGGAGGTGACCAAGAACCCGATGGCCACTCTGACAGAGCTCTAGAGTGCCTCTGTGGAGATGGGAGAACCTTCCAGAAGGTCAACCATCTTTGCAGCACTCCACCAATCAGGCCTTTATGGTTGAGTGGCCAGACGGAAGCCACTCCTCAATAAAAGGCACATCACAGCCCGCTTGAGGTTTGCCCAAACATAACCTAAGACTCTCAGATCATGAGAAACAAGATTCTCTGGTCTGATGAAACCAAGATTGAACTCTTTGGCCGGAATGCCAAGCGTCACGTCTGGAGGAAACCTGGCACCATCCCTACGATGAAACATGGTGGTGGCAGCATCATACATTTTTCAGCAGCAGGAACTGGGAGTCAGGATCGAGGAAAAGATGAATGGAGCAAAGTACAGTGAGATCCTTGATGAAAACCTGCTCCAGAGCGCTCAGGACCTCAGACCGGGACAAAGGTTCACCTTCCAACAGGACAACGACCCTAAGCACACAGCCAAGACAACGCAAGAGTGGCTTCGAGACAAGTCTCTGAATGTCCACGAGTGGCCCAGCCAGAGGCCTGACTTGAACCCCGATTGAACATCTCTGGAGAGACCTGAAAATAGCTGTGCAGTGACGCTTCCAATCCAACCTGACAGAGCTTGAGAGGATCTGCAGAGAATAATGTGAAAAACACCCCAAATACAGGTGTGCCAAGCTTGTAGTGTCATACCCAAGAAGACTCGAGGCTGTAATCACTGCCAAAGGTGCTTCAACAATGTACTGAGTAAAGGGTCTGAATACTTATATAAATGTGATATTGAATTATTTATTTACAAAAATATATAAATTAGCAAAAAATATATAAAAACGTGTTTTTGCTTTTTCATCATGGGGTATTGTGTGTGAATTGATGAGGAGAAAAAACAAACAGAGTAGCAGCAGCGTATGTGAAGTGTGAGTGGAGTCAATATGCATGTGTGTGTGTTTAGTGTGTGAGCGTATGTAGTGTGTGTGTGTGTGTGTGTGCGTGCGTGCGTGCGTGTGTGCGTGTGTGTGTGTGTGTGTGTGGAGTGTCAGAGTAGTATGCTAGGCTCCTCTAGGCCTGTACTCAGTGAGTCAGTGTTCTGTTATTAAAGGCATGTTAATCCATCATCCTGCCTGCCTGGCTGGCTGCACAGAGTCTGCCTCCCAAATGGCGCCCTATTCCCAATACAGTGCACTACTTTTGTAGTGCACTAGGTAGTGTGCATAGAGCCACTGCAAGGGAGTGCAAAACAATTAAGATAAATAAATACATAATAAAATAAATTGTACGGGTAGCCACTTGATTAACTGTTCATCAGTCTTATGGCTTGGGGGTAGAAGCTGTTCAGGTGCCTTTTGGTACCAGACTTGGCACTCCAGTACCGCTTGCCATGCGGTAGCAGAGAAAACAGTCTATTACTTAGGTGGTTGGAGTCTTTGACAATTTGTAGTGCCTTCCTCACCGCCTGGTATAGAGGTCCTGGATGGCAGGGAGTTCGGCCCCAGTGATGTACTGGGCCGTACGCACTACCCTCTGTAGCGCCTTGTGGTCGGATGCCGTGCAGTTGCCATACCAAACGGTGATGCAGCCAGTCAGGATGCTCTCAATGATGCAACTGTAGAACTTTTTGAGGATCTGATGACCCATGCCAAATCTTTTCACCCTCCTGAGGGGGAATATGCTTTGTCGTGCCTTCTTCACAACTGTATTGGCATGTTTGGACCATGATAGGTCCTTAGTGATGTGGACACAGAGGAACTTGACGCTCTTGTCCAGCCCCACTACAGCCCCGTCTACGTGAATGGCGGCGTGCTCGGCCCTCCGTTTTCTGTAGTCCATAAGCTCCTTTGTCTTGCCCACGTTGAGGGAGAGTTTTGTTGCACCACACTGCCAGGTCTCTGACCTCCTCCCTATAGGCTGTCTCATCGTCGTCCGTGATCAGGCCTACCACCGCCGTGTCGTCAAAAAACTTAATGGTGTTGAAGTCGTGCGCGGCCACGCAGTCGTGGGTGAACAACAGGGAGTACGGGAGGGGACTTCGCACGCTTCCCTGAGGGGGCCCCCGTGGTAAGGGTTAGCATGGAGGATGTGTTATTGCCTACCCTCACCACCCGGGGGCGGCCCGTCAGGAAGCCCAGGATCCAGTTGCAGAGGGAGGTGTTTAGTCCCAGGGTCCTTAGCTTAGTGATTAGACACTATGGAGTTGAACGCTGCGCTGTAGTCAATGAACAGCATTCTCACGTTGGTGTTCCTTTTGTCCAGGTGGGAAAGGGCAGTGTGGAGTGCAATAGAGATTGCATCATCTGTGGATATGTTGGGACAGTATGCAAATTAAAGTACATCTGGGGTTTCTGAGATGATGGTGTTGATGTGAGCCATTAACAGCGTTTTAAAGCCTTTAATGTCTACAGATGTGAGTGCTATGGGGCGGTAGTCATTGAGACAGGTTACCTTGGTGTTCTTAGGCACAGAGACTATGGTGGTTTTCTTGAAACATGTAGTTATTACAGACTGGGTCAGAGAGAGGTTGAAAATGTCAGTGAAGACACTTGCTATTTGGTCAGTGCATGCTCTGAGTACGCATCCTGGTCTGGCCCTGCGGCCTTGTGAATGTTAACCAGTATAAAAGTCTTACTCACATCGGCTATGGACAGCGTGATCATACGGTCGTCCGGAACAGCATGGTTCAGTGTTACTTGCCTCGAAGCAAGCATAGAAGGCATTTAGCTCATCTGGTACGCTCACGTTACTGGGCAGCTCTCGACTGGGTTTCCCTTTGTAATCCGTGATAGTTTGCAAACCCTGCCACATCTGACGAGCATTAGAGCCGGTGTAGTAGGTTTGCCTGTTTGATGGTTCGTTGGAGGGCATAGCAGGATTTTTTTATAAGTCCTGCTCCTTGAAAGCGGCAGCTCTAGCTTTAAGCTCAGTGCGGATGTTGCCTGTAATCCATGGCTTCTGGTTGGGATATGTACGTATGTATGGTCACTGTGGGGACATTTACATTTACATTTTACATTTAAGTCATTTAGCAGACGCTCTTATCCAGAGCGACTTACAAATTGGAAAGTTCATACATATTCAGCCTGGTCCCCCCGTGGGGAATGAACCCACAACCCTGGCGTTGCAAGCGCCATGCTCTACCAACTGAGCCACACGGGGGACAACGTCGTCGATGCACTTATTAATGAAGCCGATGACTGATGTGCCATCAGATGAATCCCAGAACATATGCCAATCTGTGCTAGCGAAAGAGTCCTGTAGCTTTGCATCCGCTTCATCGAACCACTTCCGTATTGAGCTGGCACTTCCTGGCACTTCCTGTTTGAGTTTTTGCTTGTTAGCAGGAATCAGGAGGATAGAGCTATGGCCCTATTTGCCAAATGTAGGGCAGGGTAGAGATTTGTATGAGTCTCTGTGTGTGGAGTAAAGGTGATCCAGAGGTTTTATCCCTCTAGTTGCACAGGTGACATGCTGGTAGAAATGAGGTAAAACAGACTTTAGTTTTCCTGCATTAAAATTACTGGCCACTAGGAGCGCCGCCTCTGGATGAGCATTTTCTTGTTTGCTTATGGCCTTATACAGCTCATTGAGTGTGGTCTTAGTGCCAGCATCAGTTTGTGGTTGGTAAATAGACAGCTCCGAAAAATAGAGATGAAAACTCTCGTGGTAAATGGTATGGTCAACAGCTTATCATGGGGTATTCTAACTCAGGGGAGCAGAACCTCGAGACGTCCTTAATATTAGAGATCGCGTACCAGCTGTTGTTAATAAAGAGACACACACAACCCCCCTGATCTTCCCAGACTCTGCCGTTCTGTCCTGCCGATACATAGAAAAACCAGCTAGATGTATATTATTCATGTCCTTGTTCAGCCCTGACTCCGAGAAGCATAGTATATTACAGTTCCTAATGTCCCGAAGGGAGCTCATCCAGTTTATTCTCCAGCAATTGCACATTCGCCAATAGAACAGAGGGTAGAGGTGATTCATTCATTTGCCGCTGTAGTCTCATCAGGGTGCCCGGGCCGGCCTCTACAGTGCCGTCTTTACCTTCGAGTGACAGGGATTAGGTCCTGGTCCGAGGTTAATCAATATGTCTGTCACCTCCGACTCATTGAAGTAGAAGTCCTAGTCCAAATCCAGGTTAGTGATGGCTGTCCTGATGTCCAGAAGCTCTTTTCGGTCATAGGAAATGATGGCGGAAACATTATGTACAAAAAAAGTTAAGACCAGTGCAAAAAAAAAAAACACACAAAATGGCACAATTGGTCAAGAGCCCGTAAAATGGCCGCCATTCCCTCCGGCTAAAAGTGGTTTTCTGAACATGAACTTGATGTAAAGATTTGTTGATATCGCTGTGCTCACATAATAGAATGGTGTCTGGTTACATGAATGATGTGTAGATGTTGCAATCACGATAGCACAAGGGCAGATACTAGTGATGTTGCTGCCACTGGGGCAGTTACTACAGCCAAGTCAAATGCCTTGAGATAAATGGTAAATGTGTGTTTTTGTGTGTATCTATGACCCGTAACAATCCATGAGTGTGTGTGTGTGTGTTTGTATGTATGTGTGTCCTACCTTAACCCAAAGTGGGGGGACGCGGGCGTCGAAGATGCAGTGGAATGTTTCCTCCAGGCTGCTAGACATCACCACCAGACCCTTGATCCCCTTCTCCAGCTCTATCAGAGACGACCTACACACACACACACACACACACACACACACACACACACACACACACACACACACACACACACACACACACACACACACACACACACGCACGCCGTTAAACTACCCATCCAGTACTTTGTTTTTACACACACATTTGCAGCTACACACCCCATGCACAAACCACCTACCTACATCACCTCCCTCCTCTTCTCTCTCTGTCCTACCTGATGGTGTGTAGCAGGGCATTGTATCTCTGGATCTCTTGCAGTAGGACCACGTTGAGAGGTGAGGGGTCGTCAGCCAGCAGGACCCTGGTCCCTTCATAGTCTATCAGGCCTGGGATCTTCTGCAGCACGTCTGCTGCTAACTCCAATACCTGGAGAGGGAGGGAATCGACTGAAACTCTTGCACTGATAGTAAATATGCAGAAAATACAGAGCTACACACACACACACACACAAATGCACATGACACAGCCTCCAACTGTAAACCCCTCCCACTCACCTTATTCTCTCTGCTGGTCCCGGCGGCTGCTCCGGCAGTAGCTCCACTAGTGACCTGGGGCTGCAGGGAGAGCAGGGTGTCAAACAGGGTCCTGGTCTCAGCAATCTGGGAGGCGATGTCGGCGTTGGGGTGCTGGCCGAACACCTCGGGGTGCTCCGTGGCTGGGAGGTGGCTGATGTACTCCCTGTAGGAGGACTGGGGCCCGTCCCGAGGGATGTAGTAGGTAGAGAGAGAGGAGAGTCTAGAGAGAGGGGAGAAGAGACTGTTAACACTACATAACCCCTAACCCTGTAGGAGGACTGGGGCCCGTCCCGAGGGATGTAGTAGGTAGAGAGAGAGGAGAATCTAGAGAGAGGGGAGAAGAGACTGTTAACACTACATAACCCCTAACCCTGTAGGAGGACTGGGGCCCGTCCCGAGGGATGTAGTAGGTAGCGAGAGAGGAGAGTCTAGAGAGAGGGGAGAAGAGACTGTTAACACTACATAACCCCTAACCCTGTAGGAGGACTGGGGCCCGTCACGAGGGATGTAGTAGGTAGAGAGAGAGGAGAGTCTAGAGAGAGGGGAGAAGAGACTGTTAACACTACATAACCCCTAACCCTGTAGGAGGACTGGGGCCCGTCACGAGGGATGTAGTAGGTAGAGAGAGAGGAGAGTCTAGAGAGAGGGGAGAAGAGACTGTTAACACTACATAACCCCTAACCCTGTAGGAGGACTAGGGCCCGTCCCGAGGGATGTAGTAGGTAGAGAGAGAGGAGAGGAAAGTATTACAGTACAACATTGTTGTCCAATCCCAAATTGACCCTTAGAAAGTACTGGATAGGCAGGAATAAGCAGCAACAGGGCTGGACTCCTCAGAGTGACTGTAACATCAACGCTGGCCACATGGTGGTGCTCACGGTCCTCAGTCTTTATGAGTACCTGTAACCAGACAGCAGCCGCAGTACGCTCTGCCACGACTAGATCTTTATGTGTGTTTGAGGAGAGAGAGAGTGAAAGAGACAGTCGTTTGTGTGTGTGTGAGTGTGTGTTTGTATGCGCGTGTCACGCTCACTTGAAGAATGGCGCGGCGACGGCGGCCTCACAGAAGTAGTCGTTGATGTACGTGGTGAGCAGGCGTCTGTCAAAGTCGTCCGTCACGTGACCGCCGTAGTTGACCCCGGCGATCAGGTACTTGAGGGCGTCCCAGGGGATCTCCTCGTACTCATCTAAATACAGACTCATCAGACTCTCACTAACCTAGAGGAGGGATGGGGACACGCCTGCTGTTAGCACTCCTAGGGGGTGATTTATCCACTACTTTTGGTCTCACGCAACAGGATGTAGAGCGGTCAGCATTTTGTTAGTCTTCATTGTCTTACAAGGGAAAGGAGTAGGTAAAAAATTCTGTCACCGTTTTCAAGCATTCTTCAACATTAAATCTTCACAATCCATATCAGACTCAAGAAATACCTGACATTCCCCTCTCCTAATTGACTATTTTTACCAAGTAGAAAGATCCAAGTCGGGGATAGTTTTAAGACCGCGACTGGAAGCCATTTTTGCGCGCGCGCGCGGGTTACCTCGAAGTCAGAGTCGTTGAAGCCGTAGATAATGTTCCAGCCCAGCTGTAGGAACTTCTTCCTCTCTAGAAGGATGCTGTGGAAGAAACAGAGGGCGAAGAGCAGCTTCCTGTAGAGCACAGGCCGGGCACAGCGTGTGAACTGTCCCTCTGTCACCAGCTGGTACAGGCGTTTCATATTGGACTTCACACCCTGAGGGAGAGAGAGAGGGAGAGAGAGAGAGAGAGAGAGAGAGAGAGAGGGGGGGGGGGGGGGGGAATTGAGTGGGGCAATGGCAAAAGAGAGTAGATCATTCTGAAAATGTGTGTGTATCTAGATGTGTTCTCTTAAAGTGTGTGCCTGCGTGTGTGTGTTCCTGCATGTGTGTGTATGTGTGAGTACAGTGGTGTATATCCTCTCTCTGTCTACCCGAGGCGGTTCGGTGGTCATCTTGATGCCGGCCTGCAGGATAGCGATGGGGAAGTCAGGGTGAGGAGAGGAGCTGAGCCACAGTCTGAAGTCAGGATGGGGCTCCTCCACCTGCAGCAGTTCCACTAACTTATCCAGCTGAGGCATCCAGGACAGACACAGGTGGCAGTTAGCCAGGAACACCCAATGACCTGTGGAGTGGGAGTGGGAGTGGGAGAGGAGAATAGAGGAAAGAGTGGAGGAGAAGGGATATTAGAAATCGACTTTTCCAAAAACAACAGTACTGATGTATGGCGATGACATTTGGTCGAGTATAGAGAGGTGTGGCTGAAATCACAACAAGCTACAGGAAGTGACAGCCAGATAGAACATAACAAATGACACTGCAGTCCACAAACAGGGCATGAGGGGAGAGAGGAAATATAGATTGAGAGAGAAAGGAGTCCTATGAATACTTAGCAAAGTAACTATCAACGGTGAACAAGAAACAGATGCCGAGAACAGGAGAGGAGAGAGAGAGAGACACAGAAAGAGAACAGAGGGCGGGAAGAGACTGATTCGTACCGCTCTTCACTCCCTCTTTGATCATGCGTGTGGCAATGGGGGCTTGACCCTGGCCCAGGGAGAGGGCATGGAATTTCCTGCTCATCCCTGAGGCCTCAGCCAGCTGTAGCAGGGCTCCTGTAGGGTCCACCCCCGGAGACAACACGAAAATCAGAGGAGTCTTAGTGGTCGAGTCCTCCACCACCTGGGGGAAACATCAACACAGCGGCAGAGATCGGGGGAGGACCAAGAGAGAATTGACTATTGTATTAGTACAGTTCTTGTTAATGGTCACAGTTGATGGCAGTAGGACGCAAGTATCATCCCCCAATGGGTTTGTGGCAAATGTGAAACTTTTTTTACCAAGAGCTTTCACATCAATACATAGAGGATTACTGGGAACAAATGTTGTTCCTGTTCAGGTCAAGTGGTCAGGAATAACTCCCGAAGACAAGAATGACCCATCTCAAAATGGACCACCTCCACAACGCAGGGGATCCAACTTGGCTCTGGTTGGCAGCCATCTTGTGCCAGTTCCCTCAGCCGCCATCGAGGCTGAACGTGTCAGCGTGGGAGTGACACAGAGTGACACAGAGAGCAGGAGGGGGGGGGGGGGATCAAAAAGTCTCCTCCGAGTGCCACTCACAGTCTCGTCACACACACAACGCACACACACACAGATGCACACCGACACACACACTCACAGCCTTCATGTCGAGTACGGGCGGCTCCACGAAACGTGATCCCAGGTTGTTGATGATGAAGGCGGCGACGCAGAAGGCGACGCGGTCCTGGCGCAGCGAGCGCACGATCAACATCCTCTGGAGCTCATTACAACCATTCTCCCACTCACCTGGTGTGGGGAGGGTGGACGGAAAAAGAGAGGGAGGGCGGGAGAAGAGAGAGAGAGGTCGGGATAGAGAGAGGCATGGGGGAGGAGACAGAAAGACAGCGAGGTTAAAGAAGAAGGATGGAAGGTGAAGGTGACAAGGGGAGAAAGAGAAAGAATTGGTTGGGTGTTTTCAGCAACACCAGTGATAACTTAACTTCCCAACTAAAGTCCCGGTGTTAAAACCACAATGAATCACAATGGCATGAATGGCAAATGGGTTTTAGATAAACAATAGATTTTAACGGCAAGCCGGGAGGAAAATTTATGGCAGCAAGTTCCATCATGTAATTATATTAATATTGAGCTGAACTTTGTGTGATTTAATTAACGTGATGACATAAAGCAGTGATAGTGACAGAGGCACACACTGCTACGTGATAGGCATCAATAGTCCTTCAGTACGGAGAGAGGGAGAGAGAGAGAGAGAAAGAAGGGGAGAAAGAGAGACTCAGTGAACAAAGCCTTGCCTTTGAGAGAGACCGCCGTAGGCAGACCTGGCTCTCAAGAGAAGACAGACTATGTGCACACTGCCCACAAAATGAGGTGGAAACTGAGCTGCACTTCCTAACCTCCTTACACAGACCCACAAAGAAATCCTCAACAATTCAAATGTTGATAAACTCCCATATCTATTGGGTGAAATACCACAGTGTCCATCACAGCAGCACGATCTGTGACCTGTTGCCACAAGAAAAGCTCAACCAGTGAAGAACAAACACTATGGTAAATAGAACCCACATTTATGTTTATTTATTTTCCCTTTAGTATTTCAACTATTTGCACATCATTATAACACTGTATACAGACATAATATGACATTTGAAATGTCTCTATTCCTTGGAACCTTTGTGAGCGTAATGTTTACTGATAATTTTTAATTGTTTATTTCACTTTTGTTAATTATCTAGTTCACTTGCTTTGGCAGTGTAAACATAACTTTCCCATGCCAACAAAGCCTGTTGAATTGAATTAAGAGAGAGAGACAACAGAGGAGTAGAATGATATTCATCATCAATTAAACAACGAAGAAGAAAAAAGACATACTAGACTTTACTATATACACAAACGGTACCCAACTGTTGCACATAAGAGAACAAGATGGATTCATTTATAGAGACACGCACGTTCACTTATATGCAGGCATGTGTACATACTGTGTACTCACTCCCACAAGCTCCCAACCCTACCCCTCTCACCAGGTAGCTGTGCGGTCTCAGGCCCGGCACTCGTGTACCAAATGGTCCAGTCTCGGGGGTACTGTTCGAAGGAGGCCATGAGGCCGTGGAAGTTAGCCAGCTTGTCCAGCTCTGTCACGTTGTCCCAGTTCGACTCAGCCAGCCAGCTAGAACACGGGTTCTCCATCTGACTCTCTTTATCTAGAACCTAGAGGGGAGAGAGAGAGAGGGGAGGGGGGAGAGGGAGGGAGGGAGGGATAGATACATTTTAAGGGATGTGTTTTTGATTTTTTATGGCACCTGTATAACTGCCCATTCAGTACTAGCTCTTGTAACACACGTCTGAGTCTGCTGCTTGAGGAAGATTTATTGACTAACTGTGTGCTTGACAAAACCTTCCTCATTAATCCTCATAGGATTAATACAATTGTGATGAATTGAATGGCACATTCAGTCTGTTCTGTGTGTGTGTGTGTGTGTGTGTGCGCGTATATCTGTGTGTGTGTGTGTGTGTGTGTGTGTCTCA
Source organism: Salvelinus alpinus (assembly GCF_045679555.1). NCBI lineage: Eukaryota > Metazoa > Chordata > Actinopteri > Salmoniformes > Salmonidae > Salvelinus > Salvelinus alpinus. The sequence continues at coordinate 54,639,134 of NC_092096.1, forward strand.
CCAATCCTCCCCTGAGGAAGAAGCTGTATTCGTCCATGTTGAGTTTACCAGCCACCTCCAGGATCTTGGCACAAATCTGGAAACTGAAGAGCAGCTTGTGGACCTCAAACAGACCACGACACGTGTACCTGGTGAAGACGGGGACAGTCTTGATCAAACTTCGGTGGTACACACACTGGAAGAAGAGGTGAAACAGTACAGGACTCTATTGTATCTCTATGGTAATCTGTATCTAGTATCTAAAGTATGGTCCGTGTGTTATTTTGTTACCTACTTCAAAACTTTTGGTCCTGTATAACAGCTTCACATTTAAATACACATTATTCCAAAATTCATCATCATACCTGTCATTATCCGAGAATGTAAACCTGTAGACAGCGGTATGTGTGGTAGTCGTTGAGGTTATATTATGTTGTACCTGTAGACAGCGGTATGTGTGGTAGTCGTTGAGGTTATATTATGTTGTACCTGTAGACAGCGGTATGTGTGGTAGTCGTTGAGGTTATATTATGTTGTACCTGTAGACGGCGGTACGTGTGGTAGTCGTTGAGGTTATATTATGTTGTACCTGTAGACGGCGGTATGTGTGGTAGTCGTTGAGGTTATATTATGTTGTACCTGTAAACAGCGTATGTGTGGTAGTCGTTGAGGTTATATTATGTTGTACCTGTAGACGGCGGTACGTGTGGTAGTCGTTGAGGTTATATTATGTTGTACCTGTAGACGGCGGTATGTGTGGTAGTCGTTGAGGTTATATTATGTTGTACCTGTAGACGGCGGCACGTGTGGTAGTCGTTGAGGTTATATCATGTTGTACCTGTAGACGGCGGTACGTGTGGTAGTCGTTGAGGTTATATTATGTTGTACCTGTAGACGGCGGTATGTGTGGTAGTCGTTGAGGTTATATTATGTTGTACCTGTAGACGGCGGTACGTGTGGTAGTCGTTGAGGTTATATTATGTTGTACCTGTAGACAGCGGTACGTGTGGTAGTCGTTGAGGTTATATCATGTTGTACCTGTAGATGGCGGTACGTGTGGTAGTCGTTGAGGTTATATTATGTTGTACCTGTAGACAGCGGTACGTGTGGTAGTCGTTGAGGTTATATTATGTTGTACCTGTAGACAGCGTATGTGTGGTAGTCGTTGAGGTTATATTATGTTGTACCTGTAGACAGCGGTATGTGTGGTAGTCGTTGAGGTTATATTATGTTGTACTATCATGTTGTACCTGTAGACAGCGTATGTGTGGTAGTCATTGAGGTTATATTATGTTGTACTATCATGTTGTACCTGTAGACAGCGTATGTGTGGTAGTCGTTGAGGTTATATCATGTTGTACCCGTAGACGGCGGTACGTGTGGTAGTCGTTGAGGTTATATCATGTTGTACTATCATGTTGTACCTGTAGACAGCGTATGTGTGGTAGTCATTGAGGTTATATTATGTTGTACCTGTAGACAGTGGTAAGTGAGGTAGTCGTTGAGGTTATATTATGTTGTACCTGTAGACGGCGGTATGTGTGGTAGTCGTTGAGGTTATATTATGTTGTAGCTGTAGACGGCGGTATGTGTGGTAGTCGTTGAGGTTATATCATGTTGTACCTGTAGACAGCGGTATGTGTGGTAGTCGTTGAGGTTATATCATGCTGTACCTGTAGACAGCGTATGTGTGGTAGTCGTTGAGGTTATATCATGTTGTACCTGTAGACGGCGGTAGGTGTGGTAGTCGTTGAGGTTATATTATGTTGTACCTGTAGACGGCGGTAGGTGTGGTAGTCGTTGAGGTTATATCATGTTGTACCTGTAGACGGCAGTACGTGTGGTAGTCGTTGAGGTTATATTATGTTGTACCTGTAGACGGCGGTACGTGTGGTAGTCGTTGAGGTTATATTATGTTGTACCTGTAGACATCGGTACGTGTGGTAGTCGTTGAGGTTATATTATGTTGTACCTGTAGACAGCGTATGTGTGGTAGTCGTTGAGGTTATATTATGTTGTACCTGTAGACAGCGGTATGTGTGGTAGTCGTTGAGGTTATATTATGTTGTACCTGTAGACAGCGGTATGTGTGGTAGTCGTTGAGGTTATATCATGTTGTACTATCATGTTGTACCTGTAGACAGCGTATGTGTGGTAGTCGTTGAGGTTATATTATGTTGTACCTGTAGACAGCGGTATGTGTGGTAGTCGTTGAGGTTATATTATGTTGTACTATCATGTTGTACCTGTAGACAGCGTATGTGTGGTAGTCGTTGAGGTTATATCATGTTGTACTATCATGTTGTACCTGTAGACAGCGTATGTGTGGTAGTCATTGAGGTTATATTATGTTGTACTATCATGTTGTACCTGTAGACAGCGTATGTGTGGTAGTCGTTGAGGTTATATCATGTTGTACTATCATGTTGTACCTGTAGACAGCGTATGTGTGGTAGTCATTGAGGTTATATAATGTTGTACCTGTAGACAGTGGTACGTGAGGTAGTCGTTGAGGTTATATTATGTTGTACTATCATGTTGTACCTGTAGACAGCGTATGTGTGGTAGTCGTTGAGGTTATATCATGTTGTACTATCATGTTGTACCTGTAGACAGCGTATGTGTGGTAGTCATTGAGGTTATATTATGTTGTACCTGTAGACAGTGGTAAGTGAGGTAGTCGTTGAGGTTATATTATGTTGTACCTGTAGACGGCGGTATGTGTGGTAGTCGTTGAGGTTATATTATGTTGTAGCTGTAGACGGCGGTATGTGTGGTAGTCGTTGAGGTTATATCATGTTGTACCTGTAGACAGCGGTATGTGTGGTAGTCGTTGAGGTTATATCATGCTGTACCTGTAGACAGCGTATGTGTGGTAGTCGTTGAGGTTATATCATGTTGTACCTGTAGACGGCGGTAGGTGTGGTAGTCGTTGAGGTTATATTATGTTGTACCTGTAGACGGCGGTACGTGTGGTAGTCGTTGAGGTTATATCATGTTGTACCTGTAGACGGCAGTACGTGTGGTAGTCGTTGAGGTTATATTATGTTGTACCTGTAGACGGCGGTACGTGTGGTAGTCGTTGAGGTTATATTATGTTGTACCTGTAGACAGCGGTACGTGTGGTAGTCGTTGAGGTTATATCATGTTGTACCTGTAGATGGCGGTACGTGTGGTAGTCGTTGAGGTTATATTATGTTGTACCTGTAGACAGCGGTACGTGTGGTAGTCGTTGAGGTTATATTATGTTGTACCTGTAGACAGCGTATGTGTGGTAGTCGTTGAGGTTATATTATGTTGTACCTGTAGACAGCGGTATGTGTGGTAGTCGTTGAGGTTATATTATGTTGTACCTGTAGACAGCGGTATGTGTGGTAGTCGTTGAGGTTATATTATGTTGTACTATCATGTTGTACCTGTAGACAGCGTATGTGTGGTAGTCATTGAGGTTATATTATGTTGTACTATCATGTTGTACCTGTAGACAGCGTATGTGTGGTAGTCGTTGAGGTTATATCATGTTGTACTATCATGTTGTACCTGTAGACAGCGTATGTGTGGTAGTCATTGAGGTTATATTATGTTGTACCTGTAGACAGTGGTACGTGAGGTAGTCGTTGAGGTTATATTATGTTGTACTATCATGTTGTACCTGTAGACAGCGTATGTGTGGTAGTCGTTGAGGTTATATCATGTTGTACTATCATGTTGTACCTGTAGACAGCGTATGTGTGATAGTCATTGAGGTTATATTATGTTGTACCTGTAGACAGTGGTACGTGAGGTAGTCGTTGAGGTTATATTATGTTGTACCTGTAGACGGCGGTATGTGTGGTAGTCGTTGAGGTTATATTATGTTGTAGCTGTAGACGGCGGTATGTGTGGTAGTCGTTGAGGTTATATCATGTTGTACCTGTAGACAGCGGTATGTGTGGTAGTCGTTGAGGTTATATCATGTTGTACCTGTAGACAGCGTATGTGTGGTAGTCGTTGAGGTTATATCATGTTGTACCTGTAGACGGCGGTAGGTGTGGTAGTCGTTGAGGTTATATTATGTTGTACCTGTAGACGGCGGTACGTGTGGTAGTCGTTGAGGTTATATCATGTTGTACCTGTAGACGGCAGTACGTGTGGTAGTCGTTGAGGTTATATTATGTTGTACCTGTAGACGGCGGTACGTGTGGTAGTCGTTGAGGTTATATTATGTTGTACCTGTAGACAGCGTATGTGTGGTAGTCGTTGAGGTTGGCAATCCTCTCGTCCAGTTTTTGTGTGCGTTGACTCTTCTCTATGCTGAGGTTGAACAGGTCTATGTAGGCATCCAGACTGAACTGGTACATGGGGTCGATACGGCCCATATCGTTTAATACAAAGAACAGGATAGAGGCCCGCTGGGCACAAGGACGGTACGCCTAGAGGGGAGGACGCGGATATATGGCTTTCATGAAAACAGACATTTATTTTGACATGGTCAGTAACACTTAACTTAGAATGGTGATGATGTAGCGGTTATAAAGCAAATATACCTGACATGAAGATACATAACGTTCTGTTATGCCTACAGTCATTTATACAACTTTAAGGACCTTTATGCAGTGTAAGACCATTTCTGCTCTGTCATCACTCTTTCCGTCCTGCTCCCTCCACCTCTCTATTCTCCCTTTCTCCCTCCCGACCCCCTCTTTCCCTCCTCACCCCCATTCTCCCTCCTTACCCTCTCCCGCCCGCCTCACCCCCTCCTTCCCTCTCTCTCTCCCTCCCTCTCTCCTACCTCCCTCCCTCCTCACCTCTCTGGCCGTGTCGATCTTGATCTCAGTCAGTTCGCTGGTCTCCAGTTGTTCTGAGACCTCTGTGGCCGTCACTTTAGATGTCTGCAGGGTGTTCACCAGCTGAACATCATCCAGGAGAGAACCCGTTGCCTCGTTCAACAGCCTGCAATACATACACGTATTATTTAAAAATACTTTTTCTAGCACAGTGATTGTTACCAGCACTTTTCTGAAGAAGGCTTTAATTGGAAAGATCATTCTACTGTATATGGTTGTTTCTTTTAACTTAAATGCACATATTGTAAATAGTTCTGAATAAAGTAATTAAAATAACGAAAATAATAAAATGACTAGAACATGACTAAAATGTAATGTGGAAATTGTAGCTAGGGCATTAACAGACAGTTGGGTCAGTCTAATAAAGTAGTGTAGTATTACTATTTACTATTAGTGTAGCATGTAGTAGTGTAGTACACACTTAGAAAAAAAGGTGCTATCTAGAACCAAAAGGGTTTTTTCAGCTGTCCCATACGAGAACTCTTTGAAGAACCACTTTTGGTTCCAGGTAGAACCCTTTTGCTTCCAGGTAGAAACCTTTCCACAGAGGGTTCTACATGGAACCCCAAAAAGTTCTACCTGGAACCAAAAGGGGTTATCCTATGGGGACAGCCGCAGAACCCTTATGGAACCCATTTTTCAAAGAGTGTATGATGTAGTGTAGTATGTAGTAGTGTAGTATGTAGTATTGTATTACGTGTAGAAGTGTAGTGTGTATAGTAGTGTACTATATAGTAGTGTATTACGTATAGTAGTGTAGTGTGTATAGTAGTGTAGTATGCACTAGTGTAGTATGTAGTAGTGTAGTATGTATAGTAGTGTAGTATGTATATTAGTGTAGTATGTAGTAGTGTATTACGTATAGTAGTGTAGTGTGTATAGTAGTGTAGTATGCACTAGTGTAGTATGTACTAGTGTAGTATGTATAGTAGTGTAGTGTGTATAGTAGTGTAGTATGTAGTAGTGTAGTATGTAGTAGTGTAGTACATATTGTAGTGTAGTGTGTATAGTATTGTAGTATGCACTAGTGTAGTATGCACTAGTGTAGTATGTACTAGTGTAGTATGTATAGTAGTGTAGTGTGTATAGTAGTGTAGTATGTAGTAGTGTAGTATGTAGTAGTGTAGTACATATTGTAGTGTAGTGTGTATAGTATTGTAGTACGTAGTAGTGCATTACGTATAGTAGTGTAGTGTGTATAGTAATGTAGTATGTAGTAGTGTATTACATATAGTAGTGAAGTGTGTATAGTAGTGTAGTATGTATATTAGTGTAGTATGTAGTAGTGTATTACGTATAGTAGTGTAGTGTGTATAGTAGTGTAGTATGCACTAGTGTAGTATGCACTAGTGTAGTATGTACTAGTGTAGTATGTATAGTAGTGTAGTGTGTATAGTAGTGTAGTATGTAGTAGTGTAGTACATATTGTAGTGTAGTGTGTATAGTATTGTAGTACGTAGTAGTGCATTACGTATAGTAGTGTAGTGTGTATAGTAGTGTAGTATGTAGTAGTGTATTACATATAGTAGTGTAGTGTGTATAGTAGTGTAGTATGTATATTAGTGTAGTATGTAGTAGTGTATTACGTATAGTAGTGTAGTGTGTATAGTAGTGTAGTATGTAGTAGTGTAGTATGTATAGTAGTGTAGTATGTATAGTAATGTAGTATGTATATTAGTGTAGTATGTAGTAGTGTAGTATGTATATTATTGTAGTATGTAGTAGTGTAGTATGTATAGTAGTGTAGTATGTATAGTAGTGTAGTGTGTATAGTAATGTGGTATGTAGTAGTGTAGTGTGTATAGTAATGTTGTATGTAGTAGTGTAGTGTGTATAGTAGTGTAGTATGTAGTAGTGTAGTGTGTATAGTAGTGTAGTATGTAGTAGTGTAGTATGTATAGTAGTATGTATAGTAGTATGTATCGTAGTGTAGTATGTATAGTAGTGTAGTATGGGGTGGCAGTTGGCCTAGCGGTTAAGAGCGTTGGGCTTGTAACCGAAAGGTCGCTGGTACGAATCCACGAGCCGACTATGTGAAAAATCTTGAGCAAGGCACTTAACTCTAATTGCTCCTGTAAGTCGCTCTGGATAAGAGCGTCTGCTAAATGACTCAAATGTACCTGAGGATCTCGTCCTCCAGCTCTTGTAGTTTCCTCTTGCCAGAGGCGATGTTGATGACTAGAGAGTCCTTCTGCTCCTCTAACTCTGGACGCTCCTTCCTCACCACGATCCCTAGGAGCTGGGCCTCCAGGCCCTGGCATATATACACAAGGTTCAAAATATACACACGCGATGTGGACATGTCGAAACACACTCATCTGCATACACAGATTACACATACAAATGCAAAGATTACACACACACAAACACATGTACCGACCTGCTCCTTGACAGCAAAATTGACGATGGTGGTCTTGGTGGAGATCTCGGGGGTGTAGTGAGGGTTGGACAGCTTGGTGGTAATGTAGAATCTGAACTCTGGGCTGTACTCCACCTCTTTATCACCTAACTTCAACAGGAGCCTTCCACCGACGTGTGTGAGAGACTTGTTGAGGATGGGGGCCAGCGAGGGATCCAGTTCCTCCTGGACGTTCTGCAGCAGAACCGGAGAACCAAACTGGACCGCGTTCTCCAAGACACGCAGGAAGTCTGGCATCTGAAGGTCTATCACTTTCAGACCCTAAGAGAGAGGGAGAAAGCGAGAGAAAGAAAGAGAAAGAGGGAGAGACCAAGACAAATAAACAAACAAAACAAAAGCAAAGCAAATACTAGTGATGGAATGCATGAAAGCAAAATGAGCGATGAGAAAGAGAGAGAAGAGAGCCCAGTGAATGAGACAAGAAAAAGCAAACAGTGAAAAGTGAAAAACGACCACACAAAAAAGCCTTGTCAGACAGAGGAGTAGACATTGTTTCACGCCTGTAGCGCTGAGCGATCAGTGCTTTTTGAGGTTGGTTCGGTTATAAAAAAAATAATCACTATTTCTATGTATCCCCTCTTGATCCTGCATTCTTCTTTCCCTTACGAAGCAGGCGTAAAAGAAACACAGACTGGACAAGCAATCACGCAATGGATTATGGAGGTTGTAGTTAATTATCACATTTCCGACGCTAAACTATGTAGAACATTGGCCTGTTGGAAACTACAACTTCCTACTACATCACACAGTTCGGGCATGTTCTGATTTATCTCTAGAGAAACTGCAGCGCAACGTACGCATTGAGCTCACAGAAGAAAAAACCCGAAATTAAAATAATTGAACCCACTCGATCAATTAGTTGTTTAAAAAACAAAAAAATCTGTGACATTTTGATTAATGGCTCAGCACTACACGTCTGTTACCGTTGCTAAAGCCATTGCCCAATTGTCCCCAAATGTCAGCGTTTTGGATGTATTATAGGAGAGCATTGGAGTAGAGTGGTGCTGATGAGACTAGGCTAAAAGCAGCTGGAGAGGAGTGAAAGGTCAGAGAGGGAGAGAAAGAACAAAGAGAGGAGGGAGGGAGGGAGGGAGGGAGGGAGGGAGGGAGGGAGGGAGGGAGGGAGGGAGGGAGGGAGGGAGGGAGGGAGGGAGGGAGGGAAGGAGGGAGGGAGGGAGGGAGGGAGGGAGGGAGGGAGGGAGGGAGGGAGGGACCTGGACATACAGCAGATTTTTTATGGAATATCTACATAGGCATACAGAGGCCCATTATCAGCAACCATCACTCCTGTGTTCCACTGGAACGTTGTGTTAGCTAATCCAAGTTGATCATTTTAAAAGGCTAATGTATCAACTCGTCAGTCTATTCTTGTTCTGAGAAATGAAGGCTATTCCATGCGAGAAATTGCCAAGAAACTGAAGATCTCATACAACGCTGTGTACTACTCCCTTCACAGAACAGCGCAAACAGGCTCTAACCAGAATAGAAAGAGAAGTGGGAGGCCCCAGTGCACAACTGAGCAAGAGGACAAGTACATTAGAGTGTCTAGTTTGAGAAACAGACACCTCACAAGTCCTCAACTGGCAGCTTCATTAAATAGTACCCGCAAAACACCAGTCTCAACGTCAACAGTGAAGAGGCGACTCCGGGATGCTGGCCTTCAAGGCAGAATTGCAAAGAAAAAGCCATATCTCACACTGGCCAATAAAAATAAAAGATTAAGACGGGCAAAATAACACAGACACTGGACAGAGGAACTCTGCCAAGAAGGCCAGCATCCCGGAGTCGCCTCTTCACTGTTGACGTTGAGACTGGTGTTTTGCGGGTACTATTTAATGAAGCTGCCAGTTGAGGACTTGTGAGGCGTCTGTTTCTCAAACTAGACACTCTGATGTATTGTGTTTTACATACACATTTATTAATACAGGTGGCATGACAAGCTCCCGCACCGCAGGACGTTTTTCTTCTGGGTTTTGTATGACAGCAACAATTTGCTCTAAAATAAGAAATGCCACATAGTGACCGAGCACAGAGTAGACCTGGTGGAATAAAGATAGTCAGCTGGAACTGTAAATGGCTTAGGGCATGTCGTGAAACGAGCTAAGGTTTTTTCTCATCTTAAATCACTGGGCGTTGACATAGTGCTTCTTCAAGAAACTCATATTAAACGCTCCGCTCAGGCCAAGCTACGAGTCGGCTGGATCGGTCAGATATACCAGTCTAACTTTGATGCAAAAGCGAGAGGGGTAGCAATCCTGATAAGGAAAAACAAGTATTATTGTTGGAGGTGACTTTAACTGTACGTTAGATCCTCTTTTAGATAAACAACTATCAAGGTCACTTCAACAATCAAATGCCAGTGCCTGTCTAAATACATTGTTGACAAACCTTAACATTGTCGATATTTGGAGACTGACGCACCCAACAGATAGGGATTATTCTTTATTTTCATCAGTTCATAAATCATATTCCAGAATTGACCATTTTTTTTAGACTCCAAACTAATTTCAGCAGCTGCGTCGGTTACCTATCACCCCGTTCTAATTACGGACCACTCTCCTCTGTCCATGGTGCTGAAACTCTACAATATGTCGACAGGTCGGCGACCGTGGTGCTTAGACGCATACCTGGTGAAAGATGAGGCTTTTTGTCAGTATTTGAAGGAGCAGATTGCCTTTTTCCTCGGAGCTAACTGCACGGGGGATGTTGACGACTCCACCCTTTGGGAATCTCTGAAGGCAGTGATTAGAGGTTACAGTATTTCTTATACATCAGAGAGGAAGAAACGCACCAATACTGGGCTGAGAGAAATTGAAAGAGAGTTAGGGGAACAGGAGAACGTTTTTAGGACGAATTTCTCGAATACAGGCCTTGAGAAGATCAAAGTTGAAATATGAATACAATACCATCTTTTCGAAACGGGTGGGCTCTTTACTTGCTAGAACGCAACAAAGTTATTTTGAACTGGGTGACAAACCACATAAATTATTAGCAAGACAGCTAAGGCATGTACAGGCATCTAGAGCTATTCACATAATAAAAGACAAGAAGGGTAAAATAGTAACAGATGCGCAGGATATTAATAAATGCTTTGCGCAGTTTTACTCAGAGCTATATCAATCAAAATGCGATGCTACTGATCCACAAACTATGGAACGCTTTCTCGCTGAATGTGAACTTGCTCAACTAGATAGGGGGGCAGCTGCTGCATTCGATGCTGGGATAACTTTAGAGGAAATTAACACAGCGATAGCACAATTTCCAAACAGCAAGGCCCCTGGGCCCGATGGATATGTAATAGAATTCTATAAGAAGTACTGCGCCAGTCTAGCTCCACTTAAGTTGCGAATGTTTAAACGATCCAAAGAAAATGCCAAACTCCCGCAAACACTGTGAGGCTACAATAGCACTGATCTTGAAAAAAGATACGAGATTCCATGTAGATGTCGTCTTATCGCCCCGTGTCGTTACTCCCCATAGAAAATAAGGTGTTGACAAAGATATTGGCAAACCGATTGAAAAAATATATTTCTGACATCATACACTCTGACCAGACAGGTTTTATCCCGGGCCGACATATATACTACAATTTGAGACGCCTTTTCAACGTAATGTATCATGATCATAAAGTTGAAAATAAAGTCTGGAGCATTTCGGGTTTGGAAAGAAATGTATTAATTGGATAAGAATTATTTATGCACACCCAATGGCGTCCGTGGTAACCAATCAGGAAATGTCGCAGTCATTCCGCCTGTTCAAGGGCTGCCGAGAGGGGTGCCCTATTTCGCCTGCTCTCTTCGCTATAGCCATGGAACCCCTTACTACTCGCATTCGGGCATGTGCCGATATAGCTTCTGTTAAAATAAAAGACACACAGCACAAAATGTCCCTATATGCAGACGATGTTCTTTTGTTTTTATCCAAGCCTAAAACTTCTATTCCCCCTTACTTGATAAATACATTCGGCTCCTTCTCTGGCTACAAGATAAACTGGCAAAAAAGCGAATTGATGCCGATATCACGGCCTGTGGATATGCAATTTCTGCAATCTACCCCATTTAGAACAGTGATGGACAAGTTCACAAGCCTTGGCATTGTAGTGACAAGATACCTTGATCAGCTATTGAAAGCGAATTGAGACATGAACATTTATCAGCTAAAACAAAATATCGATATTTGGAAAACTCTGCCTATTTCCTTGGTTGGTCGTATAAACGCTATTAAAATGGTTGTCATACCCAGGTTTCTTTACCTCTTCCAATGTCTACCCAATTTCATACCACAAAGCTATTTTAATAAACTGGATTCAATAGTGATTCCATTTTTATGGGATAACAAGGCAGTCAGAATTTCAAAGAAGCATTTATGCAAGTACAAGATAGAGGGGGGCTTTGGCCTTCCTCACTTTAAACTGTATTATTGGGCTGCTAATCTGAACATTGTGTCTTTCTGGAGGGAAAGTTTACCTTGGATGCGACAGAATGATATGCCTTCATGGCTTTTGATTGAACAGGCCTCCTGTCAACGTTCCTCACACCCTGCACTTGTTAATAGTCCATCATATGTGAAAAAAGCCACTTATGACTCTAATCCAGTCATTTGTCATACTCTTAGGATCTGGAAACAGATGAGGTATTTTCTAAACATACCCACTGTATACATTGACAGCCCGATATGCCTGAATCATGCTTTCCACGCTGCATTGGATGATATGGTGTTTTCACAGTGGAGGGAGAAGGGGCTCTCAACAATTGGTAATTTATACATTGATGGTCAGTTAGCTTCATTTCAACAATTACAGGGAAAGTTCAACATGCCAACAACACATTTTTTCAGATGCCTCCAAATCAGGAATTTCTTAAGGACACATATCCCACAGTATGGCATTAAGCCAAATAATCCTACATTAGATAGCCTGATCCTTGTCTAACCCCATTCAAAAGGGTCGGTCTCTAGACTGTATGATGTGCTACAGGCCCACATAGAGGTATCCACAGGCACTATTAAAAGGGCTTGGGAACAAGAACTTAGTTCAGAAATCTCAGATGAGGAATGGGTAGAAGCTCTCAGGAATATAAACCACAGTTCAGTGAATGCCAGACACAACCTTGTACAGTTTAAGGTGATACACAGGTTACATTACTCAAAAGTGAAACTGCATAGAATATTCCCGGACACCTGTGTGAGAGGTGCAAGCAGGATGAGGGGACGTTGACCCACTTATTTTGGACATGTCCTAAGTTACATGCTTACTGGGCTCTCATTTTTGATTACTTATCTAAAGCCTTCGATAGAGTTCTAGCCCCAGACCCATTGATCGCTCTGTTTGGCACAGTTGATGGGAATAACCAGGAGGGGAAGGCTGTCTCGCTTTGTACTCTTATTAGCAAAAAGGTTAAAATTGCAATTTTGGAAATTGGAGACTACCTACCTATGAAATGTGGTTACCCTAAATGTAATACATATGGAAAAGATTCGATACAATACCTCCAATAGAAGTCCATTGTTTTACAAAATACGGCAGCCGATACTGGATAAATGATCTAGTCCCGCTTCATAACTGGGTTGATGATCTGCTGCTACTCTGTGCTGTACTCCACTCAATATTTATTTTTGGCTTAACTACACTGCTTGTAATGACTATATGCTGTCTTCTTACACATGTACCACCTAATAGGATGTTGTTTTATTTTGTGTATGTGTGAGTTAACTTTTGTTTTGTCCTCTAAATTGGCCATCCCCTTCAACAGTACAATGAATGTCAAAGTTTGTATTGCTGTCTTTTTTAATATATGTTTTATTGGCAAATAAGAAATTTGCCAATATTTTTTACGGACCGAAAATGTGCTTTTCTTTCAAAAACAAGGACATTTCTAAGTGACCACAAACGTTTGAACGGTAGTGTACATAAGAAGTGAAATTGGCCAGAGAAGAGAAGAGAGGTAGTACCGGCCAGACGTGGGTGAAAATTGGTGTCGTCTGTCTTGTCTGAGAGTGGCAGAAAAAAGGCATGGTGACCCACAGACTGGTCTAGACTGAGGAAAACAGAAGGGGTGCCCCCTCCCTCCCTTCACCATCACTCACTCTTAGGTTAACTACACACACCTGCCTATTCTCTCTCTGTTTCTTTCAAACACACACACACAAAAGGTGCCTTTTGAAGAAATTGCCTGTATTTTACTGACGTTACCTTACTGACTGAAAGGGCCAAACTGCCTCTTAAAATGCCAAAAGGAGCGAGCGAGGGAACACCTACAACAAGTGTCTGAAGAAAGGAGGAAAGAAAAGAGGAGAGAAACCACAGAGCTGGGGAGGAAAAAAATTGGTTGTAAACTTCCTCCTTGTTCACCTGGGTCACTGTGTGTGTTTGTGTGCTTGCGAGCGGGCGCGTGTGTCTCTGTGCTGAAAGGATCTTGTTTGATGAAGGAAGCCGACTGGCCCTAACTAAAAGCATTCAACTGTCAAAACCTGTCTCAAATGTGCTTTGTTGATGGGATTACAGTGGAGAATCTGGCTCCATTTGGCTCCTTGAGGGGATATTTCATTTAACTCGGCAAGCCAGTTAAGAACAGATTCTTATTTACAAGGACGGCCTACCAAAAGGCAAAAGGTCTCCTGCGGGGACGGGGGCTGGGATTCAAAATAAAAACAATTAAATAAAAATATAGGACAAAACACAACAAGAGAGACAACACAACACTACATAAAGACAGACCTAAGACAACAACATAGCGAGGCAGCAACACATGACAACACAGCATGGTAGCAACACAACCTGACAACAACATGGTAGCAACACAACATGGCAGCAGCACAACATGGTAGCAGCACAAAACATGGTACAAACATTATTGGGCACATACAACAGCACAAAGGGCAAGACGGTAGAGACAACAATACATCACGCAAAGCAACCACAACTGTCAGTAAGAGTGTCCATGATTGAGTCTTTGAATGAAGAGATTGAGATAAAACTGTCCAGTTTGAGTGTTTGTTGCAGCTCGTTCCAGTTGCTAGCTGCAGCGAACTGAAAAGACGAGGGACCCAGGGATGTGTGTGCTTTGGGGACCTATAGCGGATTGTGACTGGCAGAACGGGTGTTATATGTGGAGGATGAGGGCTGCAGTAGGTATCTCAGAATAGGGGGGAGTGAGGCAGTGGGTCTTGCGACAGGTATACAGAGATGGCCAGTTTACAGAAGAGTATAGAGTGCAGTGATGTGTCCTATAAGGAGCATTGGTAGCAAATCTGATGGCCGAATGGTAAAGAACACCTAGCCGCTCGAGAGCACCCTTACCTGCCTATCTATAAATTATGTCTCCATAATCTAGCATGGGTAGGATGGTCATCTAAATCAGGGTTAGTTTGGCAGCTGGGATGAAAGAGGAGCGATTACGATAGGAAACCAAGTCTAGATGTAACTTTAGCCTGCAGCTTTGATATGTGCTGAGAGAAGGACAGTGTACCATCTAGCCATACTCCCAAGGACTTGTATAATGTGGCTTCCTCAAGCTCTAAACCCTCAGAGGTAGTAATCACACCTGTGGGGAGAGGGACATTCTTCTTACCAAACCACATGACCTTTGTTTTGGAGGTGTTCAGAACAAGGTTAATGGTAGAGAAAGCTTGTTGGACACTAAGAAAGCTTTGTTGTAGAGCATTTAACACAAAATCCGGGGAGGGGCCAGCTGAGTATAAGACTGTATCATCTGCATATAAATGGATGAGAGCTTCCTACTGCCTGAGCTATGTTGTTGATGTAAATTGAGAAGAGCGTGGGGCCTAAGATTGAGCCGTGGGGTACTCCCTTGGTGACAGGCAGTGGATGAGACAGCAGACGTTCTGACTTTATACATTGCACTCTTTGAGAGAGGTACTTAGCAAACCAGGCCAAAGACCCCTCAGAGACACCAATACTCCTTAGCCAGCCCACAAGAATGGAATGGTCTACCGTATCAAAAGCTTTGGCCAAGTCAATAAAAATAGCAGCACAACATTGCTTAGAATCAAGGGAAATGGTGACATCATTGAGGACCTTTAACCTCTTGACGCTAGGGGTCAGATTTCTTTTAAATTTTTATTTAAATAACGTTCCCAAGGTAAACGGACTATTTCTCAGGTCCAGATCGTAGAATATGCATATAATTTACAGATTAGGATAGAAAACAATCCAAAGTTTCCAAAACTGTCAAAATATTGTCTGTGAGTATAACAAAACTGATTCTGCAGGCGAAAACCTGAGATAATCTAACCCGGAAGTGATTTTTTTTTATTATTTTTTATCTGTGTTTCCTGGCCAGTCTTTCTTCCATTTAAAGGGGTATCAGCCAGATTCCTTTTCCAGTGGCTTCCTCAGGCTGTGACCAGGCTTTAGACATAGTTTCAGGCTTTTATTTTGAAAAATGAGCGAGATTTTTCAAAAGTAGTCAGGTGTCCTCAGATTAGTTCCTTTGCGCGAGAGGTTAGCGCTCCATTTTCTTTTTCTTTCTTATTGAGTAGGTTACGGTCCGGTTGAAATATTATCGATTATGTTTGTTAAAAACAATCTGAGGATTGATTATAAAAAACATTTGACATGTATCTACGACCATTACGGATACTTTTTGGAATTTTCGTCGTACGGAATGAGGCTTTGGTTTTCTGAACATAACGCGCAACCCAAATGGGGTTTTTTTAGTTATAAAAGTAATATTTATCGAACAAAAAGAAAATTTGTTGTGTAACTGGGAGTCTCGTGAGTGCAAACATCCGAAGATTATCAAAGGTAAGCGATTGCTTTTCTGACTTTCGTGACCAAGCTAACCAAGCTAATATAAGGCTAACTGTTCTAGCATTGATTGATACACTGACAAAAGCTTAGATTGCTTTCGTTGCAAAGCATATTTTCAAAATCTGACACGATAGGTGGATTAACAACAAGCTAAACTGTGTTTTGGTATATTTCACTTGTGATTGCATGATTATAAATATTTTTAGTAATATTTCTGAATCTGATACGTTTGGGAATTTTCTTCTGGCTTTCAGGACCGGAACGAGGCTGTAGTTTCCTGAACATAACGCGCAACCCAAATGGCGTTTTTTTGTTATAAAAGTAATATTTATCTAACATAAAGAACATTTTTTGTGTAACTGGGAGTCTCGTGAGTGCAAACATCCGAAGACTATCTAAGGTAAGCAATTAATTGTATTACTTTTCTGACTTTCGTGACCATGCTAATTTGGGGCTAGCTGTTCTAGCATTGATTGATACACTCACAAAAGCTTGGATTTCTTTCTCTGTAAAGCATATTTTCAAAATCTGACACGATAGGTGGATTAACAACAAGCTAAACTGTGTTTTGGTATATTTCACTTGTGATTGCATGATTATAAATATTTTTTTGTAATATTTTGCGCCCTGCAATTCAGCGGTTGTTTAGGAAAATGATCCCGTAAAAGGGATCCGTAGCGCAGAGAAGTTAAGGTTGCAGTGACACGTCTATAACCTGAGCGGAAACCAGATTGCATACCAGAGAGAATACTAAAGACATCAAGAAAGCCAGTCAGTTGAAAAAAGCGCCCCCTCTTGAGTTGTGCCATGGTGCAGATCTTTGTGGGCTATACTCGGCCTTGTCTCAGGATGGTAAGTTGGTGGTTGAAGATATCCCTCTAGTGGTGTGGGGGCTGTGCTTTGGAAAAGTGGATGGGGTTATATCCTGCCTGTTTGGCCCTGTCCGGGGGTATCGTCAGATATTTTTTAAATCTCAACCATTTACACACAAACCCCCATACATGTTTTTTTTTTTTAATTGTTTTTAAAATTAAATACAGAAATATCTAATTTACATAAGTATTCACACCCCTGAGTCAAAACTTGTTAGAATCACCTTTGGCAGTGATTACAGCTGTGAGTCTTTCTGGGTAAGTCTCTAAGAGCTTTGCAGACATGGATTGTATAATATTTGCACAACCACAATATTTGTTGGTTGGTGGTCATTGCTAGACAGCCATTTTCAAGACTTGCCATAGGTTTTAAAGCCAATTTAAGGCACAACTGTAACTAGGTTACTCAGGAACATTCAATGTCATCATGGTAAGCAACTCCAGTTTATATCTGGCCGTGTGTTTTAGGTTGTTGTTCAGCTGAAAGGTGATTTTGTCTCCCAGTGTTTGTTGGAAACCAGACTGAACCAAATTTTCCTCTGGTCTTCCTGTCTGGGTTGGCGCCCCCCCTCGTGTTCGTGCCGTGGTGGAGATCTTCGTAGGCTATATTCGGCCTTGTCTCAGGATGGTAAGTTGGTGGTTAAAGATATCCCTCTAGTGGTGTGGGGGCTGTGCTTTGGCAAAGTGGGTGGGGTTATATCCTGCCTGTTTGGCCCTCTCCGGGGGTATCATCGGATGGGGCCACAGTGTCTCCTGACCCCTCCTGTCTCAGCCTCCAGTATTTATGCTGCAGTAGTTTATGTGTCGGGGGGCTAGGGTCAGTCTGTTATATCTGGAGTATTTCTCCTGTCTTATCCGGTGTCCTGTGTGAATTTAAGTATGCTCTCTCTAATTCTTTCCTTCTCTCTCTCTCTCGGAGGACCTGAGCCCTAGGACCATGCCTCAGGACTACCTGACCTGATGACTCCTTGCTGTCCCCAGTCCACCTGGCCATGCTGCTGCTCCAGTTTCAACTGTTCTGCCTGCGGCTATGAAACCCTGACCTGTTCACCGGACGTGCTACCCGTTCCAGACCTGCTGTTTTCAACTCTCTAGAGACAGGAGCGGTAGAGATACCCTGAATGATCGGCTATGAAAAGCCAACTGACATTTACTCCTGAGGTACTGTCCTGTTGCACCCTCGACAACCACTGTGATTATTATTATTTGACCCTGCTGGTCATCTATGAACATTTTAACATCTTGGCCATGTTCTGTTATAATCTCCACCCGGCACAGCCAGAAGAGGACTAGCCACCCCTCATAGCCTGGTTCCTCTCTAGGTTTCTTCCTAGGTTCTGGCCTTTCTAGGGAGTTTTTCCTAGCCACCGTGCTTCTACACCTGCATTGCTTGCTGTTTGGGGTTTTAGGCTGGGTTTCTGTACAGCACTTTGAGATATCAGCTGATGTAAGAAGGGCTTTATAAATACATTTGATTTGATTATTGACCAGATTTTCCAACAGTTTTGATAAACAGGGCAAAATAGAAATTGGCCTATAGCAGTTAGGATCAGCTTGATCTCCCCCTTTAAATAAAGGACGAACCGTGGCTGCCTTCCAAGCAATGGGAACCTCCTCAGAGAGGAGAGACAGGTTAAAAAGGTCGGGGATAGGCTTGGCGATGATAGGGGCAGCAACCTTAGACTTTGACTGCCTTCAGGGAGAAACTTTGTAGCGGGGCAGGTGAAAAAGAAGCATCGGGGATAGTCGCATTAGAAGGGGTGGGAGATGAGGAAATGTTGGACAGGCAAGGAGGCATGACTGAGTCAAATAGGAATCCTGACTTAATGAAGTGGTGATTAAAGAGCTCAGCCATGTTCTTCTTGTCAGTAACAACCACATCAATATTAAGGGACAAGGGCAGCTGTGAGGAGGAGGGTTTATTCTCCAGGTCTTTAACCGTTTTCAAGAACTTCTTGGGGTTAAACCCACAGAGAGAGAACTGCTCCTTAAAGTAACTAACTTTGGCCTTCCGGATAGCCTGAGTGCACTTATTTCTCATTTGCCTGAACGAGAGCCAGTCAGCCTGAGTATGCGTGTGGCGAGCCTTTCGCCAAATGCAATTCTTGAGGTGGAGTAACTCTGCAAGATCACGGTCAAACCAGGGGCTGAACCTGTTTTTAATTCTCATTTTCTTTATGGGGGCGTGTTGGTTACCAATACCACTGAAAATATCAAAAAAGAAGGTCCAAGCGTCTTCGACAGACGGGCTCAAGCTGATTCTATACCATTTCACAGATACACTACTGTATATAATGAATGTTGCTGTTACTGTATATTCACCACTAACACAGAGAGGCTGCAGCCGACATACAGACTTGAAATCATTGACCACTCTAACAAATGGATCACTAGTCACTTTACTAGTCACTGTATTAATGCCACTTTAATAATGATGTTTACATATCTTGCATTACTCATCCCATATGTATATTAATGCCACTTTAATAATGATGTTTACATATCTTGCATTACTCATCCCATATGTATATCATGTATTTTATACTACTGCATCTCGTCTATGGCGGTCGGCCGTTGCTCATCCATATATTTATATGTACATATTCTTAACCCATCCTTTCCTTATTTGTGTGTATAAGGTAGTTGTTGTGGAATTGTTAGATTACTTGTTAGATATTGCTGCACTGTCGGAACGAGAAGCACAAGCGTTTTGCTACACTCGCAATAACATCTGCTGACCTCGTGTATGTGACCAAGGACATTTGATATTGTACGTGTTATGCTTCATGTTTTCAGTGACCTTGTGACCTTCCAAAACTGTAAGTATAGTAAAGGTCAAGGGTTAGGAGAGAAAGAGCTTTGACCAAGAAAAGTGACATCTATTCATGTTACATGGAATGCGTCGAAAAAACACACAATGCAGCGAGTACGAGGTCAATACCATGAAATTAGACAGTGGCGGAGAGAAATGTGAGAGCGAGGAGAGAGAAGGTGTGTGTGTGTGTGTGTGGTAGAGAGACAGAGAGACAGACATCATTTGCACAAAGCAGGTCTCACCCTCTTCATCTCCATACTTTTGACCCACTTCAGGGCTTGGCCTTGTGGGTCCACCATCAGCGGCCATCTTGGGAAAAACAAAGAGAAGCGATACGTTCACATCATCAAGCTAGACAGTAGCCACAACACCCAAACTCTAGTATGTCTTCTTAGCCTCATCAGTGAGGTCTGTGAGACTGAGATAGGTGTAATCTCTGTTTGATTCAATTGAGCGGTCTTGTCTCGTTTAGACTACTGAAGTAATATTATCAATATGAAACTAAGCAAAGAAGGAGAGAACTGAACAACGATGCTAGTCTCTACTGGATGTGTGTGTGTGTTGTCGGACCGGTTGCCGCGGGTGACGATGACTCCGTTCTCGGTGGAGAAGGCGTCGGAGGGCAGACCCTGGATGTTCCAGTCCCTTACGGCCGTGGGCTTGGACAGGAACACAGCAAAACTAAAACCTGGAGAACACGGCACCTCCAACTCACGCACCTGATGGAGAAGAGAGGGAGGGAGAGGCAAGAGAGAGAGAGAGAGAGAGAGAGAGGAAGAGAGAGAGAGAGAGAGAGGAAGTGAGAGGAAGAGAGAGTGGGGAGGGAGAGAGAGGGAGAGAGAGGAAGCGAGAGGGGGAGAGGGAGAGAGAGGAAGCGAGAGGGGGAGAGGGAGGGAGAGGCGAGAGAGAGAGAGAGAGAGAGAGTGAGAGGAAGAGAGTGGGGAGGGAGAGAGAGGAAGTGAGAGGGGGAGAGGGAGTGAGAGGAAGAGAGAGTGGGGAGGGAGAGAGAGGGAGAGAGAGGAAGCGAGAGGGGGAGAGGGAGAGAGAGGAAGCGAGAGGGGGAGAGGGAGAGAGAGGAAGCGAGAGGGGGAGAGGGAGAGAGAGGAAGCGAGAGGGGGAGAGAGGAAGCGAGAGGGGGAGAGGGAGAGAGATGAAGCGAGAGGGGGAGAGGGAGAGAGATGAAGCGAGAGGGGGAGAGGGAGAGAGAGGAAGCGAGAGGGGGAGAGGGAGAGAGAGGAAGCGAGAGGGGGAGAGGGAGAGAGAGGAAGCGAGAGGGGGAGAGGGAGAGAGAGGAAGCGAGAGAGGGAGAGGGAGAGAGAGGAAGCGAGAGGGGGAGAGCGAGAGAGAGGAAGCGAGAGGGGGAGAGGGAGAGAGAGGAAGCGAGAGGGGGAGAGAGGAAGTGAGAGGGGGAGAGAGGAAGCGAGAGGAAGCGAGAGGGGGAGAGGGAGAGAGAGGAAGCGAGAGGGGGAGAGGGAGAGAGAGGAAGCGAGAGGGGGAGAGGGAGAGAGAGGAAGCGAGAGGGGGAGAGGGAGAGAGAGGAAGCGAGAGGGGGAGAGGGGGAGAGGGAGAGAGAGGGGGAGAGGAGAGAGAGAGGAAGCGAGAGGGGGAGAGGGAGAGAGGGAGAGAAAGAAAGAAACAGCAATAGGGAATGTGGTTAAATGTGTGAGAGAGAGAGACATGAAGGTAACAGTGAATAATATATACACATAAGTACATTTCCACCTACCGGTGTAGTGTGACAGAGTGGAGGGAAATCCAGACAGCGACATTGCCACTCACCTGTTTCATCCAGATAGAGACCAGCTGGTCTCTGTAGTTGGAGAGGAAAGGCCCCATGTAGGAGAGGAAGGCTGCAGCCAGCAGACAGTCTCCTACCAGAAAACCCATGTTCGTCTCCAAACCCTGAGACACACACACATACACACACACACAACACACACACAACACACACTCCAGGTCACACTCGTGGATGTGACCATCAAAACAAAGAAAGATGAAGGAGAAAAGCTAACTTTAATGATAAGAAATGATCATTCTAATCTTCTGACCAAATGACTCTTTGAAAGTTGACTCAGACACACTACTGGGTTTGTACTAGAGGTCGACCGATTAATCGGCATGGCCGATTTTTTTCAAGTTTTCATAACAATCGGTAATCGGCATTTTTGGACACCGATTGTAGCCGATTACATTGCACTCCACGAGGAGACTGCGTGGCAGGCTGACTACCTGTTACGCGAGTGCAGCAAGAAGCCAAGGTAAGTTGCTAGCTAGCATTAAACTTACCTTATAAAAAACAATCAATCTTAACATAATCACTAGTTAACTACACATGGTTGATGATATTACTAGTTTATCTAGCTTGTTCTGCGTTGCATATAATCGATGCGGTGCCTGTTAATTTATCATCGAATCACAGCCTACTTCGCCAAACGGGTGATGATTTAACAAGCGCATTCGCGAAAAAAGCACTGACGTTGCACCAATGTACCCAACCATAAACATCAATGCCTTTCTTTAAAATCAATACACAAGTATATATTTTTAAACCTGCATATTTAGTTAATATTGCCTGCTAACATTAATTTATTTTAACTAGGGAAATTGTGTCACTTCTCTTGCGTTCCATGCAAGCAGAGTCAGGGTATATGCAGCAGTTTGGGCTGCCTGGCTCGTTGCGAACTGTGTGAAGACCATTTCTTTCTAACAAAGACCGTAATTAATTTTCCAGAATTGTACATAATTATGACATAACATTGAAGGTTGTGCATTGTAACAGCAAAATCTAGACTTAGGGATGCCACCCGTTAGATACACTACGGAACGGTTCTGTATTTCAATGAAAGAATAAACGTTTGTTTTCGAAATTATATTTTCCGGATTTGACCATATTAATGACCTAAGGCTCGTATTTCTGTGTGTTATTATGTTATAATTAAGTCTATGATTTGATATTTGATAAAGCAGTCTGACTGAGCGGTGGTAGGCAGCAGCAGGCTGGTAAGCATTCATTCAAACAGCACTTTCCTGCATTTGCCAGCAGCTCTTCGCTGTGCTTCAAGCATTGAGCTGTTTATGACTTCAAGCCTATCAACTCCCAAGATTAGGCTGGTGTAACCGATGTGAAATGGCTAGCTAGTTAGCAGGGTGCGCGCTAATAGCGTTTCAATCGGTGACGTCACTCGCTCTGAGACCTTGAAGTAGTTGTTCCCCTTGCTCTGCAAGGGCAGCGGCTTTTGTGGAGTGATGGGTAACGATGCTTCGAGGGTGGCTGTTGTCAATGTGTTCCTGGTTCGAGCCCAGGTAGGGGCGAGGAGAGGGACGGAAGCTATACTGTTACACTGGCAATACTAAAGTGTCTATAAGAACATCCAATAGTCAAAGGTATATGAAATACAAATCGTATAGAGAGAAATAGTCCTAAATTCCTATAACTACAACCTAAAACTTCTTACCTGGGAATATTGAAGACTCATGTTAAAAGGAACCACCAGCTTTCATATGTTCTCATGTTCTGAGCAAGGAACTTAAACGTTAGCTTTTTTACATGGCACATATTGCACTTTTATATCGGCTTTTTTGGTCCTCCAATAATCGGCGTTGAAAAATCATAATCGGTCGACCTCTAGTGTGAACGCTGTGTGATGAGTTGCGTGTGCGATAGTGTGTTTTAGCTGGCTGTGTGAGCTCAATAAGATGGGGTCGTACCACCACAGTCTCCTCCCAGCGGATTCTCTCTCCAGCCAGTCCAGACACCAGTTTCCCGGCCCGGTCCAGTTTGATCTCCATGTCCTCTGACTTTCTCCTCAACTCCTCCTTCTGAGCCAGCTTCTCATCATACTGCCTCTTCAACAGGTCCAGCTTCTCCCCTACCTACACACACACACACACCACACACACACACAGATTCACACGCAACTAGATTCATTTTTACTACTTCTCACTTCCAAAAAGCACCTGAGTACCAATGAGAAACACAAACACTCACACAGACTCATTGACACTCCAGAGACGCATCAGCTATAGTGAGTATTTCCCAGGCAGGCAGGTCTCCTCTGCCTCCTCTCCACCCCTGTACAGTAGCTCTCTGAGTTGGTGTGTGTGTGTGTACCTCAATGAGTTTCGCCTGGGCCTCTGCCAGGGAAGCCTGTTTCTCTGCCAGCTGGGACATGGCCCCGTTTAGCCTGGCTCTCTTAGGCTCCACCACCCTGAAGATACGACCATACACCTGGGAGAGAGAGAGAGAGAGAGACAGTAAGAGAGAGAGACACCCTGTTCACCAAAATGGTTTGCTCCTACAGACAGTGTGTCACGTGGCCGTGGCTTGGTATATAAAGCAGGCAGACAGGCATCGAAGCATTCAGTTACTGTTCCATTGAACGTTAGAATGGGCAAACTGAGTGACCTAAGCAACTTTGAGCGTGGTATGACCGTTGGTGCCAGGCTCGCCAGATCCAGTATCTCAGAAACGGACGGCCTCCTGGGCTTTCGACACAACAGTGTCTAGGGTTTATCAAGAATGGTGTGACAAACAAAAAACATCCAGTTAGTGGCAGTCCTGTGGGCGAAAAACAGCTCGTAAATGAGAGGTCAAAGGAGAATGGCAAGAGTCATGCAAGCTAACAGGCGGGCCACAAACAGACAAATAACGGCGCAGTACAACAGCGGTCTGCAGAACGGCGTCTCGGAACGCACAACTCGTCGATCCTTGTTACGGATTGGCTATTGCAGCAGACGACCACAACTGGTTCCACTCCTATCAGCTAAAAACAAGAAGAAGAGGCTCCAGTGGGCACGCGATCACCAACACTGGACAATTGAGGAGCGAAAAAACATTGCCTGGTCCGACGAATCCTGGTTCCTCCTGCGTCATGCTGACGGCAGAGTCAGGATTTGGCGTAAGCAGTCAATGACCCCATCCTGCCTGGTGTCAACCGTACAGGCTGGTGGCGGTGGTGTAACCGTGTGGGGAATGTTTTCCTGGCACATGTTAGGTCCCTTGATACTAATTGAGCAAAGTTTCCATTACTCAGATAATTCAGGCTGTTCTGGAGGAAAAGAGGGGTCCGACCCGGTACTAGATGGGTGTACCTAATAAACTGTCCACTGCGTGTATATGTAAGTATACTGCTCACCTCCATGGCTCTGACCCACATACAGAGAGACTTGGCGGCCAGGGAGACCCGTCCTATGATCTCCGGATGAAAGTCTGGCTGGGTGCAGTACTGGCCGATCTTCTTCAGAACACGGTCTGAGATGTTGTCCTTGTCAAAGTGGACCAGCTGCTTGATGAAGTTGCCCTCGCCTGCATGCCAGACACCAAGGGCAACCAGTCAATAACTCTTGTCTTTACCTCTCTCTCTCTCAATTCAATTCAAAGGGCTTTATTGGCATGGGAAACATATTTCTCTCTCTCTGTCTCTCCCCCCCTCCCTCTCTCACCTTTCTGTATTTTCAATGCGAGGATTCAAAAGTTTCTTAATACAATATAGTATGTCTGAGGTTTTGGTCTAGCTCTTCCTCTTTGTGCCCACTACTGTAGGTAGTTACTGTATAAACCACTGGTGGTCAGTCCTGGTCCTGCACATTTGTATTTTTGCACACTACACACATGATTCTAATCCTGAAGCCTGATGATGAGGTGATCATTTGAATCAGGTGTGCAGTGCTAAGGAAAAAACTAAAATGTACACCCCTTTGAGTTCCCAGGACCAGGTGTGAGGACCACTGCTACACACTGTAAAGGGTTTGCCGTGAATTTGATAGTAATTTACAGACAGCTCAGTGGCAAGTAACATTCTGTCTTTTATATTGTAGTACACCCACTGTATTATAAATACGGTATCAAAGCAAGTACTGTGTGATGACACACAGTACAGATTTTAAATTGATGGGGCACTATAACCACAGAGGAGTAAAATTGGGTGCTACAAATATAGCCTCTTACAAGACACGCCTCAAAATATGGTAATGAGACAGAAACAACAATGATGCATCCACTAGTGGTCAAACGGTTTTTGGTGCTCCAAAGATACGGTACAGTACTGTATTCTGTGGGGCTGGAATTACAATTACCATACGAAATACAGCAATTCTTTCCCCGCCATAAACATTTCCCCACAATGCACTAAAGTTTCAGAGTATTTTACTGTTGATACTAACCAAAATTAACGTATAAATTACAGTTTTCCATTAATGTACTTTTTCTTATATTTTTGCTCCAAATCTACTCCTCTCTACAAATCCCCCCCCCCCTCCTATCCAGCTGTCGAGCAGTAGATAGCTCTCACCCAGCTGTCTCTTGGCCTCTGCCCAGGTAGAATCGAAGAGGTAGGGAGACAGAAAGAGAAAAAAAAGAGAGACAGAAAAAGAGATCGAGCAGTCGATAGCGCTCACCCAGCTGTCTCTTGGCCTCTGCCCAGGTGGGCTCATTGCCTCTGAGGATCATAACAGCCTGCATGACGGTCTCCACCAGGGTCGGGGGACGGCCGTACGACTTGATCTCTGTCATGTCCTTCTTATTCAGGGACTCCAACGCCTGGGGAGGAGAGGAGACGGAGGAGGAGAGGAGGGGAAACAAGGTGAGTGGAGGGGAGAAGAGAGGAGGAGGGGAGCGGAGAGGAGAGGGGGGAGAGAAGGGAGAGGAGAGGGGACGGAGGAGTAGAGGAGGGGAAACAAGGTGAGTGGAGGGGAGAAGAGAGGAGGAGGGGAGCGGAGAGGAGAGGGGGGAGAGAAGGGAGAGGAGAGGGTGGGAGGTAGGAGAGAGTCAGTAAATATGGTAACACAATCACAGAAGGTGACCATATATATTACTGTACCAACTCTGCTGATTGCCCTGTTAATAAAAAAACAATACATATACGTGTGAAAAAAACACGTTTATACATACAATGTGTGAATGCATTTTCAAAACGCAGCGTTTTAAACCATTTCACCTGCGTTTTATACTGAAAGTCAACAGCGTTGTTTTGCTTCAATAGAGTGATCAGGGGACTGCAACTACAGTTTGTTCTTCCCAGAAAATACATTAGCGCAACACATCAGAAGACAACATAAGTGCAACGCTATTTGGCTAGCAGCCACACAAGTAAATGAGCTTAAAATGAAAAAGGGAGTCCTTTTAGAAAAAAACTATGCATAACCACCAGAGAAAGAATGTGAGCAGCCAGCTCAATGTTTTACTTGAAGTTAATCTAGCACGGGCCACACCGAGAAGCACACAATTAGTCTGATGCCGAGCACAAATTACAATAAAAAACATATTAGATCTGCGTTTCCAAAACGCAGCAAGATATTTGTCATGTGTTTTCAAGCGTGAAAAATGCAGAATTCTGCGTTAAGCCGACCCCTGCTGCTATTGAGACCCAGCCACACACAGAGGCAGTATCACACATAAAAACAGATACAAACAGCTTACCTTCATGGCCTCCTCCAGAGCAGGCACGGCTTCATCCAGGTCTCTCTGGGCGTTCTCAGCCATGGCCCTACACTTGATCTCTTCTGCTCCGATCTTCTCACTGTGGGCACTCACAGTCTACACACACACACGCATGCATGCACACACAGTTTGAGTGATAGTTCACTCCAAAATCAAGTACTAGTTATCCCCCACATTCTTCCTCACAGACTCAGACCCCTCCCCTACACACGCATACACCACCAGATGTACAGTTGAAGTCGGAAGTTTACATACACCATAGCCAAATACATTTCAACTCAGTTTTTCACAATTCCTGACGTTTAATCCTTGTAAAAAATTCCCTGTCTTAGGTCAGTTAGGATCACCACTTTATTTTAAGAATGAGAAATATCAGAATAATAGTAGAGAGAATGATTTATTTCAGCTTTCATTTCTTTCATCACATTCCCAGTGGGTCAGAAGTTTACATACACTCAATTAGTATTTGGTAGCATTGTCTTTAAATTGTTTAACTTGGGTCAAACGTTTTGGGTAGCCTTCCACAACCTTCCCACAATAAGTTGGGTGAATTTTGGCCCATTCCTCCTGACAGAGCTAGTGTAACTGAGTCAGGTTTGTTCGCACACGCTTTTTCAGTTCTGCCCACAAATTTTGTATAGGATTGAGGTCAGGGCTTTGTGATGGCCACTCCAATACCTTGACTTTGTTGTCCTTAAGCCATTTTGCTTGAAAGTATGCTTGAGGTCATTGTCCCTTTGGAAGACTCATTTGCGACCAAGCTTTAATTCCTGACTGATGTCTTGAGATATTGCTTCAATATATCCACATAATTTTCCTACCTCATGATACCTATCTATTTTGTGAAGTGCACCAGTCCCTCCTGCAGCAAAGCACCACCACAACATGATGCTGCCACCCCCGTGCTTCACGGTTGGGATGGTGTTCTTCGGCTTGCAAGCCTCCCCCTTTTTCCTCCAAACATAACGATGGTCATTATGGCCAAACAGTTCTATTTTTGTTTCATCAGACCAGAGGACATTTCTCCAAAAAGTACGATCTTTGTCCCCATGTGCAGTTGCAAACCGTAGTCTGGCTTTTTATGGCGGTTTTGGAGCAGTGGCTTCTTCCTTGCTGAGCGGCCTTTCAAGTTATGTCGATATAGGACTCGTTTTACTGTGGATATAGATACTTTTGTACCTGTTTCCTCCCGCATCTTCACAAGGTCCTTTGCTTTTGTTCTGGGATTGATTTGCACTTTTCACACCAAAGTACATTCATCTCTAGGAGACAGAACGCATCTCCTTCCTGAGCGGTACGACGGCTGCGTGGTCTCATGGTGTTTATACTTGCGTGCTATTGTTTGTACAGATGAACGTGGTACCTTCAGGCGTTTGGAAATTGCTCCCAAGGATGAACCAGACTTGTGGAGGTCTACAATCTTTTTTCTGAGGTCTTGGCTGATTTCTTTTGATTTTCCCATGACGTCAAGCAAAGAGGCACTGAGTTTGAAGGTAGGCCTTGAAATACATCCACAGGTACACCTTCAATTGTTTCAAATTATGTCAATTAGCCTATCAGAAGCTTCTAAAGGCATGACATCATTTTCTGGAATTTTCCAAGCTGTTTAAAGGCATAGTCAACTTAGTGTATGTAAACTTCTGACCCACTGGAATTGTGATACAATCTGTCTGTAAACAATTGTTTGAAAAATGACTTGTGTCATGCACAAAGTAGATGTCCTAACTGACTTGCCAAAACAGTATGTTAACAAGAAATTTGTGGAGTGGTTGAAAAACGGGTTTTAATGACTCCAACCTAAGTGTATGTAAACTTCCGACTTCAACTGTACGTACCTTCTGCTGTTCATCGGCCTCTCTCTTCTGCTGGACGATGATGACCAGGTACTCCTCACACTGCTTCTGGAAGTCAGCCACCTTCTTCTTGGCCTCTTCCAGCTCCACAGACATGGCCTCCACCTTGCTGCGCGTGTCGTCTATCTTAAACAGGCCGTTCCTCAGCTTGGACACCTGCTCCCCCAGCTCACTGCGCTTCTCAGCCAGCAGCCTGGAGATACACAGGGAGAGGGAGAGTTAGAATGAGTGAAGGAAAGATCAAGTGAGAGAAAGAAATAAAAAACGGGAGAGAGTGAGACAAGAATACAGAGAGTCAGGGAGTCGGATAGAGTAAAACAGACAGACAGACAGATACAGAGAGGCAGGCAGACAGATACAGACAGATAGTAAGATACAGCGACAGACAGACAGATACAGAGACAGACAGATACAGACAGACAGACACAGAGACAGACAGACAAATAAATCGTACTACACTGGCTACGACGCTCCTCGGATGTGGCAGGGCTTGCAAACTATTACAGACTACAAAGGGAAGCACAGCCGAGAGCTGCGCAGTGACACGAGCCTACCAGACGAGCTAAATAACTTCTATGCTCGCTCGAGGCAAGTAACACTGAAAAATGCATGAGAGCCTCAGCTGTTCCGGACGACTGTGTGATCACGCTCTCCGCAGCCGATGTGAGTAAGACCTTTAAACAGGTCAACATTCACAAGGCCGCAGGGCCAGACGGATAACCAGGACATGTACTCCGAGCACGCGCTGACCAACTGGCAAGTGTCTTCACTGACATTTTCAACCTGTCCCTGTCTGAGTCTGTAATACCAACATGTTTCAAGCAGACCACAATAGTCCCTGTGCCCAAGAACACTAAGGTAACCTGCCTAAATGACTACCGATGCGTAGCACTCACGTCTGTAGCCATGAAGTGGCTCACCTCAACACCATTATCCCAGAAACCTTAGACCCACTCCAATTTGCATACCGCCCCTACAGATCCACAGATGATGCAATCTCTATTGCACTCCACACTGCCCTTTCACACCTGGACAAAAGGAACACCTATGTGAGAATGGACCCTGGGACTAAACAACTACCTCTGCAACTGGATCCTGGACTTCCTGACGGGCCGCCCCCAGGTGGTAAAGGTAGGTAACAACACATCCGCCACGCTGATCCTCAACACGGGGGCCCCTCAGGGGTGCGTGCTCAGTCCCCTCCTGTACTCCCTGTTCACTCATGACTGCATGGCCAGACACGACTCCAACACCATCATTAAGTTTGCCGATGACACAACAGTGGTAGGCCTGATCACCGACAACAATGAGACAGCCTATAGGGAGGTGGTCAGAGGCCTGACCGTGTGGTGCAAGGACAACAACCTCTCCTTCAACGTTGATTGTGAACTACAGGCAAAAGAGGACCGAGCATGCCCCCATTCTCATCGGTGGGGCTGTATTGGAGTAGGTTGAGAGCTTCAAGATCCTTGGGGTCCACATCACCAACAAACTAACATGATCCAAGCACACCAAGACAATCATGAAGAGGGCACGACAAAACCTATTCCCTCTCAGGAGACTGAAAAGATTTGGCATGGGTCCTCAGATCCTCAAAAGGTTTTACAGCTGCACCATCGAGAGCATCCTAACGGGTTGCATCACTGCCTGGTATGGCAACTGCTCGGCCTCCGACTGCAAGGCACTACAGAGGGTCCAGTACATCACAGCTTCCTGCTATCCAGGACCTCTATTCCAGGCGGTGTCAGAGGAAGGCCCTAAAAATTATAAAAAGACACCAGCTGCTCTAGTCATAGAATCTTCTCTCTTTTACCGGACGGCAAGCGGTACCGGAGCGCCAAGTCTAGGTCCAAGAGGCTTCTAAACAGCTTCTACCCCCAAGCCATAAGACTCCTGAACATCTAATCAAATGGCTACCCAGACTATTTGCATTGCCACCCCCCCCCCCCCCCCCCCCTTCTACGCTGCTGCTACTCTCCGTTATTATCTATACATAGTCACTTTAATACATAATACCTTAATTACCTCGACACCGGTGCCCCCGCACATTGACTCTGTACCGGTCCCCCCTGTATATAGCCCTGCTATTGTTATTTTACTGCTGCTCTTTAAATATTTGTTATTCTTATCTGATATTCTTTTTAGGTATTTCTCTTAAAACTGCATTGTTGGCTAAGGGCTTGTAAGTAAGCATTTCACTGTAAGGTGTAATACCTGTTGTATTCGGCGCATGTGACAAATACAATTTGATTTGATGAAGAGACAGAAAGACAGACAGACAGATAGATACAGAGAGACAGAATGTGAAAGATATACTGCATCAAAGAATGGGAGACAGCAGACCTGGTAGACAGGGAGATGACTGACAGATTGAGAGAAGTCTAAGAACACTTTGAGTTGGCAATGGGGATGGTAGTTAGTTACTTTTTGTATCCAGACACCAGCTCCAGGTAGTTGGTAGGAGTGACGTAGTTGTGTCTCTTCAGCTCCAGCTTCATCCTCTGGGAGAACTGGGCCACAGACTGGTGCATGGTCACAAAGATACTGGCCACTTTGGTCTGGATCTACAGGAACACATCCACCCAAAGATATAACGTTATTACAACGTTATTACAACGTTATACAACATTACTGGGCCACAGACTGGTGCATGGTCACAAAGATACTGGCCACTTTGGTCTGGATCTACAGGAACACATCCACCCAAAGATATAACGTTATTACAACGTTATTACAACGTTATACAACATTACTGGGCCACAGACTGGTGCATGGTCACAAAGATACTGGCCACTTTGGTCTGGATCTACAGGAACACATCCACCCAAAGATAGAACGTTGTTACAACGTTATTACAACGTTATACAACATTACTGGGCCACAGACTGATGCATGGTCACAAAGATACTGGCCACTTTGGTCTGGATCTACAGGAACACATCCACCCAAAGATATAACGTTATTACAACATTATTACAACGTTATACAACATTACTGGGCCACAGACTGGTGCATGGTCACAAAAATACTGGATACCTTTGTCTAGATCTACAATAAAGCCCCAACATGGATATAATGTCATTACAACGTTATAAAACTTTATTACAAGACCATATAACACTATTGAAACATTATACAACATTACAAGAGCCAAGAGTTTCTCCTGATCGGGTCATGTGGCCAGGAAAATACTTCTGGCCGTAAACATTCCTACGACATTCCTACAACATTATATACCATTGTGGAAACAGAGAACAGAGCAAAGCAGTGTTGTGTAGGAGTGTGAAGGCGAAGGTGACGTGTACGTGGTGGGTACAGCATAGTAGATGAGACTACAATAAAACAAGCTTTTAACTCTGAGGTTTTCACGACCCAGCTGCTCTTCATAAATGTCTTTTAAAAGACTAGCTAGTAGCTACACAGGAAGGATGAGAGGGTGAATCACTACATCACACAGCAGGCTAACCTTCTAACCAAGTTCAGTTAGATAGAAGTGCATGTGTGTTATCTGTGTGTGCGTGCGTGCATATGCATGTGTGTGTGTGTGTCTCACCCCCTCCACGGTGCCCAGGGCCAGTCCGTCCAGGTATCTCTCAGCCACCTCCAACAGGGCATCTCTGGGCCACTCGGAGAACCAGTCGATGGTGGCACAGTTCACCAGGGCTGGGTACTGACGGATATAGTTCCTTGAGGAACACACACAAGTTCATCAGATCCAAAGATTCCATTGATCTGAGTCTAGTTGTGTCTAAATGGGTGCGTTACCCAGGTGGGTGCTAAACACTGGTGTGAAGGTGAATGTCGTGAATGATGGAAATCACGTTGAGCTCTTGGAGAAACGCAACTTAAATCCACTCAACTTAACAGCTGCCGAGACCCAACCTCCATTGTCTGAGCCACTAGGTTTTGCTGGCTAATTGCTGTCATGCCATCACACAGCCAGTGTGACTGTGTTGACCTGGTAAGAACCCCTCTCACTCCCGGCCACGAATACTGGTCAGAGGTGGAGGAATGGAGGAATGGAGGGATGGAGGAATGGACGGCAGCCCTGGAGCCACCAGCCAAAGCATGGTGATTAGCTCTGGGTAATGGGCCCTGCCAGCCCAATTAGTGGTATTATGTGTGAACACTGCCCTGTCTCGCTAATGAGAGAGAGACAGACTGGTGTGTGTGTACGTGTGTGTGTGAGTGACCCAGCCGTCATGTCTGCTATCCATCCTGTCATTTCTAATCGCAGCAAGCCTCAGGTCTAAAACGCTGTGTCATCCTAAACACAATTCCTAATTTGCAAGACAAGGGATGGCGGGACGCACATTAGCCATTAACAAGCTGACAAGTGTTCATGTTCGGCTGCCTATGCTCTAATACTGATAATCAGCTGTGCTGGAGTGTGGGGTTTACACACTCAGACAGAGAGAGCATGAGAAGGAAACAGATCATGAGAGAACGGTGGCAATGCTTTGGAAGATACCTCTACTAGTCGCCCATTAGCACAGATGATGCCGCGGGAAAAGCTTTCATCTCTGTCTCAAACCCTTATTGTTGAATGTGTTCAGTGCTTTGTACATTACTAATCGCTTTGCTTGGTGAGATATAGCAGGCACTGTACATTCTTTAACTTCAGAAACTGTCCTGAGTGCAGGCTTACCTGAAGGGGTCTCCCACAGGGCTCATGCAGAGCACGATGTGCAGGTTGTTCCTCACTCTCTCTATCAGGTAGTTGAACATGGAGTCTGGAGTCTCAATGATGTTCTCTTTCCTGGCGCAGTCCGACAGAGCACTGGACACCTGGACGAGGAGGTCAGGGTCAAAGGTTAATACACAACGAGACAAAACAACATAAGAACAAACACAGAAAACATAAACTAGCCTACCACACACATGCTGGATAGCACTATTACACTTTTATCTATATTTTTTTGTGGTGACTTTTCTGTGAGAGATGTACTTATATAGAGAGATAATATACAGTCGGTATCGTGGTGAAATGGAAGATGAAACACTATGTAACTATTGCGACCTCAAAGAAATACAGAATGAAATTAATTTGATCCTCTATTGCCCTTTCTACCGCGATATACGCTTTCTCTTATTCCAGAAAGGACACCAGATATACCCTGGCATTATGTGGCTGAGCGATGAGGAGAAACTGAAGTGGTATTTTGCCCATTGTGTATTTCTGTTTGCGGAATATTTCGATAAAGCCTGGAATAAAAGAAAAAGGGCTACCTATAATTAAATTATACAAATATTTAGCTTCTAAGTGGTAAATGGATGTGTGTATACAGTGGGGAGAACAAGTATTTGATACACTGCCGATTTTGCAGGTTTTCCTACTTACAAAGCATGTAGAGGTCTGTAATTTTTATCATAGGTACACTTCAACTATGAGAGACGGAATCTAAAACAAAAATCCAGAAAATCACATTGTATGATTTTTAAGTAATTAATTTGCATTTTATTGCATGACATAAGTATTTGATACATCAGAAAAGCAGAACTTAATATTTGGTACAGAAACCTTTGTTTGCAATTACAGAGATCATACGTTTCCTGTAGTTCTTGACTAGGTTTGCACACACTGCAGCAGGGATTTTGGCCCACTCCTCCCTACAGATCTTCTCCAGATCCTTCAGGTTTCGGGGCTGTCGCTGGGCAATACGGACTTTCAGCTCCCTCCAAAGATTTTCTATTGGGTTCAGGTCTGGAGACTGGCTAGGCCACTCCAGGACCTTGAGATGCTTCTTACGGAGCCACTCCTTAGTTGCCATGGCTGTGTGCTTCGTGTCGTTGTCATGCTGGAAGACCCAGCCACGACCCATCTTCAATGCTCTTACTGAGGGAAGGAGGTTGTTGGCCAAGATCTCGCGATACATGGCCCCATCCATCCTCCCCTCAATACGGTGCAGTCGTCCTGTCCCCTTTGCAGAAAAGCATCCCCAAAGAATGATGTTTCCACCTCCATGCTTCACGGTTGGGATGGTATTCTTGGGGTTGTACTCATCCTTCTTCTTCCTCCAAACACGGCGAGTGGAGTTAGACCAAAAAGCTCTATTTTTGTCTCATCAGACCACATGACCTTCTCCCATTCCTCCTCTGGATCATCCAGATGGTCATTGGCAAACTTCAGACGGGCCTGGACATGCACTGGCTTAAGCAGGGGGACCTTGCGTGCGCTGCAGGATTTTAATCCATGACGGCGTAGTGTGTTACTAATGGTTTTCTTTGAGACTGTGGTCCCAGCTCTCTTCAGGTCATTGACCAGGTCCTGCCGTGTAGTTCTGGGCTGATCCCTCACCTTCCTCATGATCATTGATGCCCCACGAGGTGAAATCTTGCATGGAGCCCCAGACCGAGGGTGATTGACCGTCATCTTGAACTTCTTCCATTTTCTAATAATTGCGCCAACAGTTGTTTCCTTCTCACCAAGCTGCTTGCCTATTGTCCTGTAGCCCATCCCAGCCTTGTGCAGGTCTACAATTTTATCCCTGATGTCCTTACACAGCTCTCTGGTCTTGGCCATTGTGGAGAGGTTGGAATCTGTTTGATTGAGTGTGTGGACAGGTGTCTTTTATACAGGTAACGAGTTCAAACAGGTGCAGTTAATACAGGTAATGAGTGGAGAACAGGAGGGCTTCTTAAAGAAAAACTAACAGGTCTGTGAGAGCCGGAATTCTTACTGGTTGGTAGGTGATCAAATACTTATGTCATGCAATAAAATGCAAATTAATTATTTAAAAATCATACAATGTGATTTTCTGGATTTTTGTTTTAGATTCCGTCTCTCACAGTTGAAGTGTACCTATGATAAAAATGACAGACCTCTACATGCTTTGTAAGTAGGAAAACCTGCAAAATCGGCAGTGTATCAAATACTTGTTCTCCCCACTGTATAGATTGTGTATAGGCTTGTCTCTCACATGAATCTTCTCTTTGTGCCAGACTGGGTTCAAATGCCTTCTGTTTCATTTTTCTGTAAGTTATTTTAATTTTATTTAACCTTTATTTAACTAGGCAAGTCAGTTAAGAACAAATTATTATATTATGTATGTATGTTTGTATGTGTATATATGCAATGTATGTGTGTATGTACTGTATATATTTGTACTGAACTAGGGATGTAATTATTTTTTGGATAACCTTATTTACAATAATGTATTGATTTTGATCTTAAATTGTTTCACTCTTTATGCGATGCACACTGCAGCAAACACCGGAAGAAGAATTAACACTGAATTACCACAGTGAATTATTGTAATGTTTGTTTATGTGTCAATTGTCACGATCGTCGTATGGTGGAAGAGAGGACCAAGGCGCAGCGTGATAACAATACATCTTCTCGTTTAATATAACGAAGACGAAGAACACTTTACAAACTAAACAACAAACGTGAGGCTATATAAACAATGTGCATACATGCAACATAGACATAGACAATCACCCACGAACTACCTAATGAATATGGCTGCCTAAATATGGTTCCCAATCAGAGACAACGATAGACAGCTGTCTCTAATTGAGAACCAATCTAGGTAACCATAGACATACATACACCTAGACTAGACACTGCCCCATAAACATACAAAAACCCATAGACAATACAAAACACATACATCCCCCATGACACACCCTGACCTAACTAAAAGAATAAAGAAAACAAAGATAACTAAGGCCAGGGCGTGACATCAATTAATCCCATAAGGGATGGGTTGCCAACTGGCGATTTGACACAACAACAAAAAATCCTTCATTCATTCATACAGTATATATTATAAACACTGAACAAAAATATCAATGCAACATGTAAAGTGTTGGTCCCATGTTTCATGAGTTGAAATAAAAGATCCCAGACATTTTCCAAATGCACAAAAAGCTTGCTTCTTTTTTGTGCACAAATTGGTTTACATCCCTGTTAGTGAGCATTTCTGCTTTGCCAAGATAATCTATTCACCAGACAGGTGTGGCATATCAAGAAGCGGATTAAACGGCATGATAATTACACAGGTGCACCTTGTGCTGGGGGCAATAAAAGGCCACTCTTAAATGTGCAGTTTTGTCACACAGCACAATGCTACAGATGTCTCAAGTTTTTAGGGAGCGTGCAATTGGCATGCCTACTGCAGGAACGTCCACCATAGCTTTTGCCAGAGAATTGAATGTTAATTTCTCTACCATAAGCACCCTCCAACGTTGTTTTAGAGAATTTGGCAGTACGTCCAACCGGCCTCACAACCGTAGACCACTTTGCAACCACGCCAGCCCAGGACCTCCACATCCAGCTTCTTCACCTGCAGGATTGTCTGAGACCAGCCACCCGGGATGCTGATGATACTGTGGGTTTGCATAACCAAAGAATTTCTGCACCAACTGTCAGAAACTGTCTCAGTGAAGCTCATCTGCGTGCTTGTCGTCCTCACCAGGGTCTTAACCTAACTACAGTTCGGCACCGTAACCGACTTCAGCAGCCAAATGCTCACCTTCGATGGCCACTGGCACGCTGGAGAAGTGTGCTCTTCACGGATGAATCCCGGTTTCAACTGTACTGGGCAGATGGCAGACAGCGTGTATGGCGTTGTGTGGTTGAGCAGTTTGCTGATGTCAACATTGTGAACAGAGTGCCCCATGGTGGCGGTGGGGTTATGGTATGGGCAGGCAAAAGCTACGGACAACGAACACAATTGCATTTTATCGACGGGGAATTTGAATGCACAGAGATACCGTGACGAGATCCTGAGGCCCATTGTCATGCCGTTCATCCGCTGCCATCACCTCATGTTTCAGCATGATAATGCACGGCCCCATGTCACAAGGATCTGTACACAATTCCTGGAAATTGAACATGTCCTAGTTCTTCCATGGCCTGCATACTGACCAGACATGTCACCCATTGAGCAGGTTTGGGATGCTCTGGATCACCGTGTACAACAGTGTGTTTCAGTGTCAAGAACTGCAACGCTACTGGGTTTTTCCCGCTGAACAGTTTCCCACGTGTATCAAGGATGGTCCACCACCCAAAGGACATTCAGCCAACTTGACACAAGTGTGGGAAGCATCGGAGTCAACATGGGCCAACATCCCTGTGGAATGCTTTCGACACCTTGTAGAGTCCATGCCCCAACAAACTGAGGCTGTTCTGAGAGCAAAAGTGGGAGGTGGGGGGGGGGTGCAGCAACTCAATATTAGGAAGGTGTTCTTAATGTTTTGTACACTCAGTGCACTAGCACCTGTGTAAAGTCCCTCTTTCACAATAACAGATGCCAACGTTGCATTGTATTAAACCCTGTTTAGTAATCGTACCTCTTCAAACTCGTCCTGTTTGTAGAGGTTGGGCACCTCTCCAGAGCTGAGGATGTTGTTGATGTCCTCTAGGAAAGACTGGTCTACTATCTGTGTGTCGTTGAACAGGAACACTGTGGGCTTGTTGTCCACACCCGTCAGACGATACAACTTCTTTATGTCTGGGAGGAGACATGCATGGGAGGAGAAGACTCAAGGATGTGTGTATGCGTGTGTGTGCGTGTGTTTGTGAGAGAGAGACAGAGAGTGCGAAAGTGGATGTGTGTGTGTGTGTGTGTTGCCGGGTTGTGATCACGACAAAAGTATTTTGGTTAAGGTTGTAGGCCTAGAATCTGACTCAACAAAGTAGGACATTCCTGAACAATCAAAATAACTGCACCAGTTGAAAAGCAACTAAAATATAAACTAACAACAAACAAACAGGAAAACGCCATCTAAATAAAGTGTTGTGTTCAATTAGAGCAGAACGTACGGCTATCAGTCTGACTCAATTCATATTAAACGCTCAGGCAGCGAGCAGCCCTGAGCAGCGTGCTGTAATTCAGTGCAATTATGTTCTAAACCAGAGGTATTCAACGGGGGGTCCGCAGATGTACTGCAGGGGGTCTGCGAAAATGTTTTTATAATAAGAATGTTGCTAGCAACAACCGAATAAATTACTTCTATTAATTTTAAAAGGTTGATTTGATATCCTTTCCATTATCATTCACCTGATGATAAGACAAGACATTAATTTATTTTGGGGGGGGCTAACATATGATGGGGGTCCCTGGGTTGCCAGGTCTCCTGGGAGGGGGTCCCTGGACAAGAAAAGGTTGAAGACCCCTGTTCTAAACAAATGCCTTGCTGTTGGCAGATCAACCAAATTTGACAAATTTCTCTTGCAGAACAGGTCCAAATATATCATGTCTCATACCTCTGTAGTGCAGTTGACTACAAAGTCTCCCCCTCATTGGTTCCATTGTGCTAGGCAAGCTCAATCAAGCACAGATGAAGTATTTGAAATGATTTCAAAAAGTATTTCAACCCATGTGCTGGTAGTAGGTAATATATAATGGTCTCTTACCCTCTCTGAACTCCTGCTTGCGGTACTGCTTGGTGACTTCCACCTGGAAGACCAGGTACTCACAGATGGAGGCGGCCATCTTGGAAAGGCTCTGTCTACCTGAGCCCCCGATGCCCACCAGCAGCATGTTCCCTCTGGGCTGGCTGATCACACGCACCACACGGGTTACTGAGGGAACACACACACAGATTGTTTGTATGCTCAGCAAAGCTAGACACCAACACCCATCCCGAACCTGACTCATTGGTAAGATATGAAAACGAAGATATTTTCTTGGTGGAAAGTAAGAGCCAAAGTAATGAAAAGGTAAGACCAAACACCAGGGATGTGTGCTAACAGGATGTACTCCAGTGCTAGCCTCTCTACACTGGCTTCCTGTTAAGGCAAGGGCTGATTTCAAGGTTCTACTGCAAAACCTACAAAGCATTACATGGGCTTGCTCCTACCTATCTTTCCGATTTGGTCCTGCCGTACGTACCTACACGTACGCTACGGTCACAAGACGCAGGCCTCCTATCTGTCCCTAGAATTTCTAAGCAAACAGCTTATGGAATGGTCTGCCTACCCATGTGAGAGACGCAGACTCGGTCTCAACCTTTAAGTCTTTATTGAAGACTCATCTCTTCAGTATGATCCTATGGTCCTATGAATGTATGGTATGGTCCTAGTATGGTCCTATGATTGAGTGTAGTCTGGCCCAGAAGTGTGAAGGTGAACCGAAAGGCTCTGGAGCAACGAACCGCCCTTGCTGTCTCTGCCTGGCCGGTTCCACTCTCTCCACTGGGATTCTCTGCCTCTAACCCTATTACAGGGGCTGAGTCACTGGCTTACTGGTGCTCTTCCAAGCTGTCCCTAGGAGGGGTGCGTCACTTGAGTGGGTTGAGTCACTGATGTGATCCTGTCTGGGTTGGCGCACCCCCTTGGGTTGTGCAGTGGTGGAGATCTTTGTGGGCTATACTCGGCCTTGTCGCAGGATGGTAAGTTGATGGTTGAAGATATCCTTCTAGTGATGTGGGGGCTGTGCTTTGGCAAAGTGGGTGGGGTTATAACCTACCAGTTTGGCCCTGTCCGGGAATATCGTCGGATGGGGCCACAGTGTCTCCCGACCCCTCCTGTCTCAGCCTCCAGTATTTATGCTGCAGTAGTTTATGTGTTGGGGTGCTAGGGTCAGTCTGTTGTATCTGGAGTATTTCTT
This sequence comes from Salvelinus alpinus, assembly GCF_045679555.1. NCBI lineage: Eukaryota > Metazoa > Chordata > Actinopteri > Salmoniformes > Salmonidae > Salvelinus > Salvelinus alpinus. Next base: position 54,679,664 of record NC_092096.1, read on the forward strand.
CTGTTTTATCCGGTGTCCTGTGTGAATTTAAGTATGCTCTCTCTAATTTTCTCTTTCTTTCTTTCTTTCTCTCTCTCTCTCTCTCGGAGGACCTGAGTCCTAGGACCATGCCTCAGGATTACCTGACCTGATGACTCCTTGCTGTCCCCAGTCCACCTGGCCGTGCTGCTGCTCCAGTTTCAACTGTTCTGCCTGCGGCTATGGAACCCTGACCTGTTCACCGGACCTGCTACCTGTCCCAGACGTGCTGTTTTCAACTCTCTAGAGACAGCAGGAGCGGTAGAGATACTCTGAATGTGATCGGCTACGAAAAGCCAACTGACATTTACTCCCGAGGTGCTGACCTGTTGCACCCTCGACAACCACTGTGATTATTATTATTTGACCCTGTTGGTCATCTATGAACATTTGAACATCTTGGCCATGTTCTGTTATAATCTCCACCCGGCACAGCCAGAAGAGGACTGGCCACCCCTCAGAGCCTGGTTCCTCTCTAGGTTTCTTCCTAGGTTCTGGCCTTTTTAGGGAGTTTTTCCTAGCCACCGTGCTTCTACACCTGCATTGCTTGCTGTTTGGGGTTTTAGGCTGGGTTTCTGTACAGCACTTTGAGACATCAGCTGATGTAAGAAGGGCTTTATAAATACATTTGATTTGATTTGATGTGCTGACTGTATTTTGTATGGCTGTGATATTTGAAGTTTTAGTGTGATATGCAGTATTCATATGTACTATACTGACTATCATTATCATCACAGAGGATCGATCAGTCCTACTACTCACCGTGTTCTATGGCGTCTCTGAACAGCACCAGGGACATGGGCACCACTCCAGGGGTCAGGTTGTAGTCCTCCAGCTGAGAATCCATGAAACCCTTCAACGTCTTGAAGTCCACTAGATCCTCATACACACGAGGCTCCTTCAGGAAGTCCCCTGAGAGAGAGAGAGAGACACACACACACACGCAAACACACACACGTAGTTATATTGACATACAAGACGTCTGTAAACAACTCTCGGGAGACAGAGCTGTTGTAATCAATCAACCAACCATCCGGTCCACTAATTACAAACCACTCATCAATCAATACCTAAATCGATCCTTCATCCAGTCCGCTTGTCAATGTACACACACATCCATTCATCAGTAAGACTAGTTAAAGAACAATCCATCCCATCCTCCCAGTCCCCTGTGTGTGTGTGTGTGTGTGTGTGTGTGTGTGTGTGTGTGTGTGTGTGTGTGTGTGTGTGTGTGTGTGTGTGTGTGTGTGTGTGTGTGTGTGTGTGTGTGTGTGTGTGTGTGTGTGTGTGTGTGTGTGTGTGTGTGTGGTCTGTCTGTGTGATACCGCGAGTGAGCGTTTGTTAGTACCGAATATGGGTGGTTGTTTGTTGGGGCAGATGCTGTGGTAGGTGAGTTCAAACAGAGAGCCTAGTTTCTCAGCCAGCAGCCCTACGAAGGCCTCTGTGTCACTCTGGTCCACCAGACGGTCTGAGAACACCCTGGGGATGGGGGGAGAGGAGACCAGAGGAGTCAGGGACACTGTCCCATCAGTGCTGCATGTCACACAGGCAGACAGAATGTACACAGTATATACTGTAGTGGTACAGACTACTGTCTCCTTGGGTACAATGAATGTTCCTCTTATCCTATGTCTTAGTATAATATATTTAAGCTGGCCCGAGGGGATGTGGTATATGGCCAATATACCGCGGCTAAGGGCTGTTATTAAGCACGACGCAACGCGGAGTGCCTGGATACAGCCCTTAGCCCTGGTATATTTGGCCATATACCACAAACCTCCGAGGTGCCTTATTGCTATTATAAACTGGTTACCAAAGTAAGTAGAGCAGTAAAAATAACTGTTTTGTCATACCCGTGGTATACCACGGCTGTCCGCCAATTAGCATTCAGGGCTGGAACCAGCCAGTTTATAACGAGGGATAGAGAGCAGTATACCTGAAGCACTCGTGTATCCACAGTCTGGTGATGCTCTGCTTGGTGTCGTGGAAGTCTCTGTGAGCTCGCAGTAAACCCTGGAACACCTAGACAAGGAGGAGACGACAGCTTATTGACGCACAGAAACACAAGTCCACTGTTAATCTATACCTAAACCCACTGAACACCAGGATTAAGAGAGATTGAGTGAGAGTCGATGCATTCAGTATGACTCGTGCGTGTGTGTGTGTGTGTGTATGTCTGTGTGTATGCCATGGCGTGTGTGTGTAGCCCTTACCCTGGAGATGTCTCTGAGGTTGAAGAGGTAGTGTATCTTGGCGGGCGTGGGCAGGAAGCGGGCGACGGTAGAGTAGTAGAGCTCCAAGGTGGCCTGGGTCAGGACGGAACCTATAGGCTTCACCTCCTCCTCAAACTCCTGCAGCTTCTGGTTGATCATAGTACCATAGATACGCTTGATCTGAGACTCCTGGAGAGGGGGAGAGAGAGAGAGGAGAGAGGAGGTGAGGGAGGGAGGGATGAAAGAGGAGAGAGGGGGTGCAGGAGGATAGGAAGGGAGAGCACAAGAGCTTCTGAGTGATCATAGTGACGTAGATGTGTTTGATCGGAGACTCTTGGAGAGGGGGAGAGAAGGAGAGGAGAGGGAGTGAGGAAAGAAAGAAACGCAGAAAGACGTGAAAGAGTAAACATGTACACGTGACAGCGTTGAGAGAGAGAGAAAAAGTGTGACAATTGATAAGAGAGGCAGGGGAGAGGATAGAGGAAGAGGATGGAGAGAGTAGGGCAGAGGATAGAGGAAGACGATGGAGAGAGCAGGGGAGAGAATAGAGGAAGAGGATGGAGAGAGTAGGGGAGAGGATAGAGGACGAGGATGGAGAGAGCAGGGGAGAGGATAGAGGAAGAAGATGGAGAGAGCAGGGGAGAGGATAGATGAAGGGGATGGAGAGAGCAGGGGGAGAAAGGGAGGAAGAGAATGGAGAGAGCGGGGAAGACAGGGAGGAAGAGGATGAGAGAGTAGGGGAGAGGATAGAGGAAGACGATGGAGAGAGCAGGGGAGAGGATAGAGGAAGAGGATGGAGAGAGCAGGGGAGAGGATAGAGGAAGGAGATGGAAAGAGCAGGGGAGAAGATAGAGGATGGAGAGAGTAGGGGAGAGGATAGAGGAAGGAGATGGAGAGAGCAGGGGAGAAGATAGAGGATGGAGAGAGTAGGGGAGAGGATAGAGGAAGGGGATGGAGAGAGCAGGGGAGAGGATAGAGGAAGGGGATGGAGAGAGCAGGGGAGAGGATAGAGGAAGGAGATGGAGAGAGCGGAGGAGAAGATAGAGGATGGAGAGAGCAGGGGAGAAGATAGAGGAAGAGGATGGAGAGAGCAGGGGAGACAATAGAGGAAGACAATGGAGAGAGCAGGGGAGACAATAGAGGAAGACAATGGAGAGAGCAGGGGAGAGGATAGAGGAAGAGGATGGAGAGAGCAGGGGAGAGGATAGAGGAAGAGGATGGAGAGAGCAGGGGAGAGGATAGAGGAAGAGGATGAGAGAGTAGGGGAGAGGATAGAGGAAGAGGATGGAGAGAGCAGGGGAGACGATAGAGGAAGAGGATGGAGAGAGCAGGGGAGAGGATAGAGGAAGAGGATGGAGAGAGCAGGGGGAGAGAGGATAGAGGAAGGGGATGGAGAGAGCAGGGGGAGAAAGGGAGGAAGAGAATGGAGAGAGCGGGGAAGACAGGGAGGAAGAGGATGAGAGAGTAGGGGAGAGGATAGAGGAAGACGATGGAGAGAGCAGGGGAGAGGATAGAGGAAGAGGATGGAGAGAGCAGGGGAGAGGATAGAGGAAGGAGATGGAAAGAGCAGGGGAGAAGATAGAGGATGGAGAGAGTAGGGGAGAGGATAGAGGAAGGAGATGGAGAGAGCAGGGGAGAGGATAGAGGAAGGAGATGGAGAGAGCGGAGGAGAAGATAGAGGATGGAGAGAGCAGGGGAGAAGATAGAGGAAGAGGATGGAGAGAGCAGGGGAGACAATAGAGGAAGACAATGGAGAGAGCAGGGGAGACAATAGAGGAAGACAATGGAGAGAGCAGGGGAGAGGATAGAGGAAGAGGATGGAGAGAGCAGGGGAGAGGATAGAGGAAGAGGATGGAGAGAGCAGGGGAGAGGATAGAGGAAGAGGATGAGAGAGTAGGGGAGAGGATAGAGGAAGAGGATGGAGAGAGCAGGGGAGACGATAGAGGAAGAGGATGGAGAGAGCAGGGGAGAGGATAGAGGAAGAGGATGGAGAGAGCAGGGGGAGAGAGGATAGAGGAAGGGGATGGAGAGAGCAGGGGGAGAAAGGGAGGAAGAGAATGGAGAGAGCGGGGAAGACAGGGAGGAAGAGGATGAGAGAGTAGGGGAGAGGATAGAGGAAGACGATGGAGAGAGCAGGGGAGAGGATAGAGGAAGAGGATGGAGAGAGCAGGGGGAGAGAGGATAGAGGAAGAGGATGGAGAGAGCAGGGGGAGAGAGGGAGGAAGAGGATGGAGAGAGCAGGGGGAGAGAGGGAGGAAGAGGATGGAGAGAGCAGGGGGAGAGAGGGAGGAAGAGGATGGAGAGAGCAGGGGGAGAGAGGGAGGAAGAGGATGGAGAGAGCAGGGGAAGACAGGGAGGAAGAGGATGGAGAGAGCAGGGGAAGAAATGGAGGAAGAGGATGGAGAGAGCAGGGGAAGACATGGAGGAAGAGGATGGAGAGAGCAGGGGGAGACAGGGAGGAAGAGGATGGAGAGAGCAGGGGGAGAGAGGGAGGAAGAGGATGGAGAGAGCAGGGGGAGAGAGGGAGGAAGAGGATGGAGAGAGCAGGGGGAGAGAGGGAGGAAGAGGATGGAGAGAGCAGGGGGAGACAGGGAGGAAGAGGATGGAGAGAGCAGGGGGAGAGAGGGAGGAAGAGGATGAGAGAGTGAGAGAAAGGAGTGAAGGAGGACACATGTCAGAGGAGAGAGGGTTTGAGAGGAGAAAGAGGGCGAACGTGAGAACAGATAAGATGGAGGCATCACTCAGAGCAGAAGAAGAGTGATAATTGAAAAGAAAGATGAGGAGAGAAGAGAGGTAAGGTGGGAGGTGGGAGGGGAAGGAGTGATCAAAAAAGAGACGTCAGAGAGAGAGAAAAGGGAGAAGCCGGCAGAAAAATGAAAGGAAAAGGAGACATCACATCCAGCATGCTTTTCCTGTCTTCTAAATGAGGGTGCAGTGGCACATTTTACTTGTTGTCATTATCATCATCACCATCAGGATAATCAGGGGAATTCTGCTGAGATGAAGAGAGAGATATAGAGAACCAGAGACAGGGTGGGGTGAGAGAGAGGGCGGGGGTGGGTGAGAGAGTGAGAGAGAGAGAGAGAGAGATAGAGAGAGAAAGAGAGAGGGTGGGGGTGGGGTGAGAGAGAGAGAGAGAGAGAAAGCGAGAGAAAGCGAGAGAGAGGGTGGGGGTGGGGTGAGAGAGAGAGAGAGAGATAGGGGGGGTGGGTGTTGGGTGAGAGAGTGAGAGAGAAAGAGAGGGTGGGTGAGAGAGTGAGTGAGAGAGAGAGAAAGCGAGAGAGAGATGGTGGGGGTGGGGTGAGAGAGAGAGAGAGAGTGAGAGAGCGAGAGAGAGAGAGGGGGGGGTGGAGTGAGAGAGCGAGAGAGAGAAAGAGAGAGAGAGAGAGGGCGGGGGGTGTGGGGTGAGAGAGCGAGACACATGGAAAGGATGATGAAGGAGGACAACGTGTCAGAGAAAGAACAGACTCATTATCAGGAAACATGGCTCTGCAGTGATACTGACTGACCTGAAACACACAGAGAAGAGAGAGAGGAGAGAAGAGGAGAAGGAAATGAGGAGGACAGGGAGAGAGAGAGGAGAGAAGAGGAGAAGGAGATGAGGAGGACAGGGAGAGAGAGGAGAGAAGAGGAGAAGGAGATGAGGAGGACAGGGAGAGAGAGGAGAGAAGAGGAGAAGGAGATGAGGAGGACAGGGAGAGAGAGAGGAGAGAAGAGGAGAAGGAGATGAGGAGGACAGGGAGAGAGAGAGGAGAGAAGAGGACAGGGAGAGAGAGAGGAGAGAAGAGGAGAAGGAGATGAGGAGGACAGGGAGAGAGCGAGGAGAGAAGAGGAGAAGGAGATGAGGAGGACAGGGATAGAGAGGAGAGAAGAGGAGAAGGAGATGAGGAGGACATGGAGAGAGAGGAGAGAAGAGGAGAAGGAGATGAGGAGGACAGGGAGAGAGAGAGGAGAGAAGAGGAGAAGGAGATGAGGAGGACAGGGAGAGAGAGAGGAGAGAAGAGGAGAAGGAGATGAGGAGGACAGGGAGAGAGAGAGGAGAGAAGAGGAGAAGGAGATGAGGAGGACAGGGAGGGATGAGGAGAAAAAGAAGAGTAAAGCAGCAAAGGGGAAGAGGAGAAAAAGGTGGTGAGGAATGTAGGTGATGAAGAAGAAGGGAGGTGACTAGAAGAGAAGAGGTGGAGAAAGAGGAGGGGGAGGATTACAGAGGAGGAGAAAGCAGCATTGAGCAGAAGCTGAATAAATGTGTGTGTGTGTGTGTGCGCGTGTGTGTGTGTGGTTATGTGGTTGTGTGTGTGTGACTGACAGTAGGGAAGGTCATGTTGATGAGGTTGAAGCGGCTCTGCAGGCGGCCTGAGATGTGAGTCCTCCCCCCACCAGGTGGACCCATAGACGCCAGCAGGAACATGTCCTGTACACACACACACACACACACACACACACACACACACACACACACACACACACACACACACACACACACACACACACACACACACACACACACACACACACACACACACACACACACACACACACACACACACACCAGGGTTTAAACAGCACATTCAGCACAAACAAATTCACACAGGCAGTCATGTGCCACACACACATAAACCCAAAGATGAATTCAACACACACACAACTGTCCTAAAACAAAATAGATACCTAAGGAGAGGGAACTAAGGAACTTAGTAATAACGAGCCCCCCCCCTCCCCGACACACGGCTTCTGGTACCCCCCACCCCTCTCATCTCACCTTGACACACTTGAGGGTCTGTTTCTGCCGGTCGTACCAGAAGCCGTAGTCGATCCAGAGGCGGAGCAGCTCCAGCGGCGGCTGGGAGCCAAAGTCGTCGTTGGCCGGCATGTTCAGGTCGTCCAGGAAGGCCAGCATGCGCTTACCGCCCACAGGCACATATACACCTTTAGTCCTCTTCTCCACACGACTCTCAATGATGGCCTGTACGTTGTTGGACGTGGTCTGGACAGGTGGAGACAGAGGGGAGAGGGGTTAGATGGGGGTTAGACTGGTTAGATGGGGAGACAGAGGGGATAGAGGGGGACTGTGTGTGTGTGTGTGTGTGTGTGTGTGTGTGTGTGTGTGTGTGTGTGTGTGTGTGTGTGTGTGTGTGTGTGTGTGTGTGTGTGTGTGTGTGTGTGTGTGTGTGTGAGAGAGAGAGAGAGAGAGAGAGAGAGGGGCCGGCTGGGTGTGTGTGTGAGAGAGAGAGATAGAGAGGGGGGGTGAAGGGGGGATAAAGAGTAAAAGGGATAAGGTAGTTACAGGAAGAGAGGTATTAGCCAGAGTAAAAGAGGTGTACATTAGTGAAAAGGGGACTTCAGAAGACTGACCGAGTCAGAGAGGGGTTGACAGAGTGAACAGTAGACGGGTGGACCGACGGACAGAGCGTTGATGGTCCCCCCCCCCCTTCTCTAAGTTATCCAGGTGATGTTAATGATGATGGTGGTGCTGCTTTATGAGGACGTCCATCACACAACCTCCTGTAATGTAATGAGTGTTCAGGTGTGTTTGTGTGTGTGCATCAGGGTTGGCGGGCGGTGGCCCGACGTACGTGACTCAGCTAATTTTGGCGCCTTGTGAGTGAGTGAGCGCCGTGTACTCTGAAATTGTAGGAACCTGAGCTGAAGTGAAGGCTATTCAACCCGGTGTAGCAAACCAACACTCACACACACAC